>NC_084612.1:48043695-48183695 GCF_033978795.1 Nerophis ophidion | reverse complement strand
AGTGATGATGTTACGGACCTTTGATCAGGCGGTAGTGCATCAAAAACCGACAACAGTGTGTAAAGGATATCACCACATGGGCTCAAGAACACTTCATAAAACCACTGTCAGTAACTACAGTTGGTCGCTACATCTGTAAATGCAAGTTAAAACTACTATGTAAAGCGAATGCCATTTATCAACAACACAGAGGAACACCGCCGACTTCGCTGGTCCCGAGCTCATCTCAGATGGACTGATGCAAAGTGGAAAAGTGTTCTGTAGTCTGACGAGTCCACATTTCAAATTATATTTGGAAACTGTGGACGAGGAAAATAACCATCCGGATTGTTATAGGCGCAAAGTTCAAAAGCCAACAACTGTGATGGTATGGGGGTGTATCAGTGCCCAAGGCATGGGTAACTTACACATCTGTGAAGGCACCATTAAATCTGAATTTTCCATACAGGTTTTGGAGCAACATTTGATGTCATCCAAGCAACATTATCAAGGACGCTCCTGCTTATTTCAGCAAAACAATGCCAAGCCACGTGTTACAACAGCGTGGCTTTGTAGAAAAAGAGTGCGGGTACTTTCCTGGCCCGCCTGCAGTCCAGACATGTCTCCCATCGAAAATGTGTGGTGCATTATGAAGCGTAAAATACGACAACAAGACTGTTGAACAACTTAAGCTGTACATAAAACAACAAAGGGAAATGATTCCACTTTCAGAGCATCAACAATTAGTTTCCTCAGTTCCCAAACGTTTATTGAGTGTTGTTAAAAGATGTGTGATGTAACACAGTGGTAAACATGCCCTTTCCGAACTACTTTGAAACATGTTGCAGCCATGAAATTCTAAGATAATTATTTGCAAAAAAAAAAAAAACTTTATGGGCTTGAACATCAAATATCTTGTCTTTGTAGTGCATTCAATTGAACAAGGGTAGAAAAGGATTTGCAAATTATTGTTTTCTGTTTATATTTACATCTAACACAATTTCCCAACTCATATGGAAACGGGGTTTGTATACATATATATATATATATATATATATATATATATATATATATATATATATATATATACATATATATACATATATATGTATATATATATATATATATATATATATATATATATATATATATGTATATATATATATCTATATATGTATATATATATGTATATATATATATATATATATATATATATATATATATACATATATATATATATATATAGTTATATATACATATATATGTATATATATATATATATCTATATATATATATATATATATAGATATATATATATATACACATATATATGTATATATATATATATATATATCTCTATATATATATATATATATATATATATATATATATATATATATATATATATATATATATATATATATATATATATATATATATATATATATATATATATTAGATTAGATAGATTAGATAGTACTTTATTTATTCCGTCAGGAGAGTTCCTTCAGGAAAATTAAAATTTTCAGCACAATCCCATTCAAGAGTAGACAAACATTACAGGGAGACAGAACAGGATCGCTGACGGGTCTGCCGGCTTCCAGCGCCCCTTACAAAAAAGGTGATATACAGGTAAACAAGTGGGGGGGAATGGGAGAAAAAAATAGAAGATTAAAATAAAATAAAAAAATCGGTCTTAGCCTGGGCCCTGGAGGAAGGTGCAGACTGAGTCCAAGGGAAAAAAACAACTCATAGCCATAGAACACATCCTTCTTACATGTGTGTAAGAGGGAAACATCAAACATCAAAGAAGAAAAAGGAGATTGAAGACATTAAAGCAGCAGATACAACCAGACACTTCTACATACAGCTATGAATAAAAAGTACTCTGGTGACCTCTGCGGTGTTCCACGCCATCGTCCGCTGGGGTGGAGGGAGCATGGTCAGAGACAGAAGCAGACCCATCAAAGCAACCAAGACAGCCGACTCCACTCTCGGCCAGTTTCAGTCGGCATGGATGAGCGAGGATATGTCCAAGGAGACTGAGGTGTCCGACACCTGCTCACCCAGCCAAGACACCGCAAATCCTCTCCGTCCCAGCGCTCAGTGCTAGCGCTGCAGCCCTGTACCCTCATCCGCATCTCCTCCAGTCCCTCCAAACCGACTCCGGTGTGGCAGACACCCAGCAGCTGGTCTCCATGGCCAAAAGGCTCCCGGGAGGCAGATCCAGAAGTCCACAAAAAAAAGCACCACAGAGGTCACAAAAGTGCCACCCCTTGTCACACAGTCCCAAAGGGTCCCGGACCAAAAGGCAAAAAAATATAATAACACATGAAAAGAAAAGGGAAACACAAAAGGATGACACAAGAGCACAGAGCTCCTGCCAACAGCAGCCACTACAGCAGCGCCATTTTAGAATCCCACATATATATATAAATGGGTTGTACTTGTATAGCGCTTTTCTACCTTCAAGGTACTCAAAGCGCTTTGACACTACTTCCACATTTACCCATTCACACACACATTCACACACTGATGGAGGGAGCTGCCATGCAAGGCGCCAACCAGCACCCATCAGGAGCAAGGGTGAAATGTCTTGCTCAGGACACAACGGACGTGACGAGGTTGGTACTAGGTGGGATTTGAACCAGGGACCCTCGGGTTGCGCACGGCCACTATCCCACTGCGCCACGCCTTCCCATATGTATATATATATATATATATATATATATATATATATATATATATATATATATATATATATATATGAATATATATATATATATATATGAATATATATATATATATATATGAATATATATATATATATATATATATATATATATATATATATATATATAAATATATATATATATATATACATATATATATATATATATATATATATATATATATATATATATATATATATATATATATATATATATATATATATATATGTCCGGGGCTCTTTATACCCCCTGGTAGGGTCTCCCAAGGCAAACAGGTTCTAGGTGAGGGATCAGACAAAGAGCAGATCGAAGAACTCTATGAAGAAGACAAAACATGGACCCAGATTTCCCTCGCCCGGACGCGGGTCACCGGGGCCCCCCTCTGGAGCCAGGCCCGGAGGTGGGGCACGATGGCGAGCGCCTGGTGGCCGGGCCTGTTCCCATGGTACCTGGCCGGGCACAGCCCGAAAAGGCAACGTGGGTCACCCCTCCAATGGGCTCACCACCCATAGCAGGGGCCATAGAGGTCGGGTGCAATGTGAGCTGGGCGGAAGCCGAAGGCAGGGCGCTTGGCGGTCCGATCCTCGGCTATAGAAGCTAGCTCTTGGGACGTGGAACGTCACCTCACTGAGGGGGAAGGCGCCTGAACTAGTGCGCGAAGTAGAGAAATTCCGGCTGGATGTAGTCGGACTCACTTCGACGCACAGCAAGGGCTCTGGAACCACTTCTCTTGAAAGGGGCTGGACTCTCTTTCACTCTGGCGTGGCCGGCAGTGAGAGGCGACGGGCTTGGGTGGCAATTATTGTTGCCCCCAGGCTTAAAGCCTGCACGTTGGAGTTCAACCCGGTGGACGAAAGGGTAGCCTACTCCCGCCTACGGGTGGGGGGACGGGTCCTGACTGTTGTTTGTGCTTACGCACCAAACAGCAGTTCAGAGTACCCACCCTTTGTGGGTACACTCGAGGGAGTACAGGAAAGTGATTCCCTTGTCCTACTGGGGGAGTTCAACGCTCATGTTGGCAACGACAGTGAAACCTGGAGAGGCGTGATTGGGAAGAATGGCCGCCCGGATCTGAACCCGAGTGGTGTTTTGTTATTGGACTTTTGTGCTCGTCACAGTTTGTCCATTACAAACATCATGTTTAAACATAAGGGTGTCCATATGTGCACTTGGCACCAGGACACCCTAGGCCGCAGTTCCATGATCGACTTTGTAGTTGTGTCATCGGATTTGCGGCCTTATTTTTTGGACACTCTGGTAAAGAGAGGGGCGGAGTTTTCTACCGATCACCACCTGGTGGTGAGTTGGCTGCGATGGTG
Organism: Nerophis ophidion; assembly: GCF_033978795.1. NCBI lineage: Eukaryota > Metazoa > Chordata > Actinopteri > Syngnathiformes > Syngnathidae > Nerophis > Nerophis ophidion. The sequence goes on along the minus strand of NC_084612.1, from coordinate 48,179,665 downwards.
GGGGAGGATGCCGGACAGACCTGGCAGGCCCAAGCGCATTGTAAGGGTCTGCTGGGAACGTCTGGCAGAGTTTCCTGTCAGAGAAAGTTTCAATTCCCACCTCCGGAAGATCTTCTAATATGTCACGAGGGAGGTGCTGGACATTGAGTCCGAGTGGACCATGTTCCGCACCTCTATTGTCGAGGCGGCTGATGGAAGCTGTGGCTGCAAGGTAATTGGTGCCTGTCGGGGCGGCAATCCTAAAACCCCTTGGTGGACACCAACAGTGAGGGATGCCGTCAAGCTGAAGAAGGAGTCCCATCGGGTCCTTTTGGCTCATAGGACTCCGGAGGCAGTGGAGAGGTCCGACAGGCCAAGCGGTGTGCGGCTTCGGCGGTCGCAGAGGCAAAAACTCGGACATGGGAGGAGTTCGGGGAAGCCATGGAAAACGACTTCCGGACGGCTTCGAAGCGATTCTGGACCACCGCCCGCCGCCTCAGGAAGGGGAAGCAGTTCACTATCAACACCGTGTATGGTGCGGATGGTGTTCTGCTGACCTCAACTGCGGATGTTGTGGATAGGTGGAAGGAATATTTCGAAGACCTCCTCAATCCCACCAACACGTCTTCCTATGAGGAAGCAGTGCCTGGGGAATCTGTGGTGGACTCTCCTATTTCTGGGGCTGAGGTTGCTGAGGTAGTTAAAAAGCTCCTTGATGGCAAGGCCCCGGGGGTGGACGAGACCCGCCCGGAGTTCCTTAAGGCTCTGGATGCTGTGGGGCTGTCTTGGTTGACAAGACTCTGCAGCATCGCGTGGACATCGGGGGCGGTACCTCTGGATTGGCAGACCGGGGTGGTGGTTCCTCTCTTTAAGAAGGGGGACCGGAGGGTGTGTTCCAACTATCGTGGGATCACACTCCTCAGCCTTCCCGGTAAGGTTTATTCAGGTGTACTGGAGAGGAGGCTACGCCGGATAGTCGAACCTCAGATTCAGGAGGAACAGTGTGGTTTTCGTCCTGGTCGTGGAACTGTGGACCAGCTCTATACTCTCGGCAGGGTTCTTGAGGGTGCATGGGAGTTTGCCCAACCAGTCTACATGTGCTTTGTGGACTTGGAGAAGGCATTCGACCGTGTCCCTCGGCAAGTCCTGTGGGGAGTGCTCAGAGAGTATGGGGTATCGGACTGTCTTATTGTGGCGGTCCGCTCCCTGTACGATCAGTGCCAGAGCTTGGTCCGCATTGCCGGCAGTAAGTCGAACACATTTCCAGTGAGGGTTGGACTCCGCCAAGGCTGTCCTTTGTCACCGATTCTGTTCATAACTTTTATGGACAGAATTTCTAGGCGCAGCCAAGGCGTTGAGGGGTTCCGGTTTGGTGACCGCGGGATTAGGTCTCTGCTTTTTGCAGATGATGTGGTCCTGATGGCTTCATCTGACCGGGATCTTCAGCTCTCACTGGATCGGTTTGCAGCCTAGTGTGAAGCGACCGGAATGAGAATCAGCACCTCCAAGTCCGAGTCAATGGTTCTCGCCCGGAAAAGGGTGGAATGGCATCTCCGGGTTGAGGAGGAGACCCTGCCCCAAGTGGAGGAGTTCAAGTACCTAGGAGTCTTGTTCACGAGTGGGGGAAGAGTGGATCGTGAGATCCACAGGTGGATCGGTGCGGCGTCTTCAGTAATGCGGACGCTGTACCGATCCGTTGTGGTGAAGAAGGAGCTGAGCTGGAAGGCAAAGCTCTCAATTTACCGGTCGATCTACGTTCCCATCCTCACCTATGGTCATGAGCTTTGGGTCATGACCGAAAGGATAAGATCACGGGTACAAGCGGCCGAAATGAGTTTCCTCCGCCGTGTGGCGGGGCTCTCCCTTAGAGATAGGGTGAGAAGCTCTGCCATCCGGGAGGAACTCAAAGTAAAGCCGCTGCTCCTTCACATCGGGAGGAGCCAGATGAGGTGGTTCGGGCATCTGGTCAGGATGCCACCCGAACGCCTCCATAGGGAGGTGTTTAGGGCACGTCCAACCGGTACGAGGCCACGGGGAAGACCCAGGACACATTGGGAAGACTGTGTCTCCCGGCTGGCCTGGGAACGCCTCGGGATCCCCCAGGAAGAGCTAGACGAGGTGGCTGGGGAGAGGGAAGTCTGGGTTTCCCTGATTAGGCTGTTGCCACCGCGACCCGACCCCGGTTAAGCGGAAGAAGATGGCTGGATGGATATATATATAAATATATATATATATATATATATATATATATATATATATATATATATATATATATATATACAAAGAAACAGGTGACAAAGTGCAGTAACAATTATTCTTACAGGGCTGAAAAAATAACTACATTAAGATTTAAAAATAACAGCAAATAGACACAATTTCATGAAAAAACTAATAAAAATGAATAAAACACTTATAACACAAATGTGACCCAAACAGTTGTCTTTAAATATATAATGTCTGTTTTATATATATATATATATATATATATATCCATCCATCCATTTTCTACCGCTTATTCCCTTGTGGGGTCGCGGGGGGCGCTGGCGCCTATCTCAGCTACAATCGGGCGGAAGGCGGTTTACACCCTGGACAAGTCGCTACCTCATCGCAGGGCCAACACAGATAGACAGACAACATTCACACTCACATTCACACACTAGGGCCAATTTTTTAGTGTTGCCAATCAACCTATCCCCAGGTGCATGTTTTTGGAGGTGGGAGGAAGCCTATATATATATATTTTTTTTTTTTAACGAATTACAACAATTTCAAAGGGGCCTCCACATTTCAGTGAGATGGTGAAAAAGTTTGGACACCCCTGAGTAATTGTGAAGTGAATTATATTTATATAGCGCTTTTTCTACGGTGACTCAACGCGCTTTTGCATAGTGAAAGCCAACATCGAGTTTAAGTGTGGGTGGCACTGGGAGCAGGTGGGTAAGTGTTTCTTGCCCAAGGGCACAACGGCAGTGACTAGGATGACGGTCTCGGGGGGATGGGGGGTTTGGGGTGGCGGAACCCTCAAGTTGTACTACCAACCGAGCTATACCGAGCTCTATCAATATCAAATTGTCACATTTTTTTTTTATCGAAACCAACAGTTTTTGCTCTTTTTTTTTTTTTTTTTACATTCTTATTGTTGTTGTTATTCAAAAACAACACTTTGGACACCCCCGTGTTTAAATAATAATGTTTGTTGCATGGTCAGATAATTCTCACGTTTGGTAAGAAGGATTGAGTATTTTTAAAGATTAATATTTTTAATTTTTCTTTAAATAATAATCCATCCAACAAAACAATACACAACAATACTATAATAATGCAATCATGCAATTCCAATTCCACAACCAAACCTGACCCAGCAGCATTCAGAATAGCAATCAATTGAGAGAAAAAAAGAAAAAAAAGGAATTTATTAATAAGCTCGTATTGTTTCCAGGGCCACGTGACAGGAGGGGCCCTTGACTTTGCCACCCGTGCTTTAATATCAGTGTTAGCATCCAAGCTAACTATACTCCCCATTATTTAATTGTGACGTGAGAAAAGAGAATGCATTTATGTGGTTTATGGGACTTAAGTCCCTACTGGTGCCGCATTCTGAGATATCATGAAGGACATTCCTCACTTGAAGGGATACAAAAAAGGAAACGGATTTGTGGTGAGAGAAGCCTGGAAGCGTCTCTGAGGCTCCACTTTCCATTTAGGAGCAGCTGTGACCAACAGCGTTTGCTTCGATGTTGGCCTCCTATCAAGAAAATGCCTTTTGCTCACCCTATCTACCTGCAACACGTTTTCGCTGACTCCACACTTCTTTAAAGTTCCTTTTCCTTTATTCTGCCTTTTTTGTTCTTGCACAACAAAACACTTTAGCAGACATTTAACTTCAACTGCACTTTGATTTTTTGGGGAAAGAAGGGGGGGGTTTTATCTATCGTGTGCTTATTTTATTATCATTTTTTTTTGCATTTTAATTTGTAACAGAAGTACAAAGCCCAAAAGCGGTGGAGTTGTCACCTTGTGTAAATGGTAAATAAAAAGAGAATACAATGATTTGCAAATCCTTTTCAACTTATATTCAATTGAATAGACTGCAAAGACCAGATATTTCATGTACACACTGACAAACTTTTTTTTTGCAAATAATTATTAACTTGTTTAACAGTCTTGCTGAAATAAGCAGGGGCGTCCATGATAACGTTGCTTGGATGGCTCCAAAAGCTGTATGTACCTTTCAGCATTAATGCTGCGTTCACCTACTCAGTAGCCTAGTGGGTAGAGTGTCCGCCCTGAGATCAGTAGGTTGTGAGTTTAAATCCCGGCTGAGTCATATCAAAGACTATAAAAAAAAAAATTGGGACCCATTACCTCCCTGCACATCTTCAACATGAGCCTTAGACTGCAGAAAGCCCCCACACCATGGAAAACCTAATGCGTGGTCCCCATCCCCAAGTGCACGCGACCCAGCACGTCAAAGGACTACAAGCCGGTGGCGCTAACCTCCCATATCATGAAGACAATGGAGAGGTTGGTCCTGGAACAACTCCGCCCTACAATCAAGCCCCACCTGGACCCACTCCAATTCGCCTACCAGCCTCGACTGGGAATGGAGGACGCAGTCATCTACCTGCTGAACCGAGCCCACACCCACCTGGACAAGCCTGCGAGCAGTGTGAGGGTCATGTTGTTTGACCTCTCCAGTGCTTTCGATACTATAGGGCCTGGGCTACTGAGTGTGAAGTTGGAGAAGATGTAGGTGGAGGCCCCCTTGGTGTCCTGGGTTGTAGATTACCTGACTGACAGACCACAGTACGTTCGACTGCAGGACTGTGTGTCTGACAGGCTGGTCAGCAACACCGGGGCCCCGCAGGGTACAGTCCTCTCCCCCTTCCTCTTCACCATTTACATCACCGATTTCCACTATCAGTCAGAGTCCTGCCACCTTCAGAAGTTTTCTGATGACTCTGCGATAGTGGGGTGTATTGAGGATGGTGATGATGAGGAATACAGGACACTGGTGGAGGACTTTGTCACATGGTGTGGAAAGAACCACCTCCAGCTCAATGTGACGAAGACCAAGGAGCTGGTTGTGGACCTGGGAAGGAGGAGTACTCCCGCAACCCCTGTTTCCATCAGGGGGGTCGATGTGAACATGTTAGAGGATTATAAATACCTCGGAGTACACATGGACAACAAGCTGAATGGGTCAAAACACGCTGAGGCCCTCTACAAGAAGGGACAGAGCCGCCTCTACTTCCTCAGGAGGCTAGGATCCTTCAACGTCTGTACAAAGATGTTGAAGATGTTCTGCAAGTCGGTGGTGGCAAGCGCCTTCTTGTACGCCGGGGCAGCGGGCTGAGAGCGAGGGACACATACATACTGGACAAGTTGGTAGAGCAGGCCAGAAACGTGGTGGGAGTGGAGCTAGACTCGCTGGTGGTGGTGTCAGAGAGGAGAAGTCTAGCAAAACTCCTAGCCATTATGGACAACACCTCCCACCCACTACACTCGGACGTTGCGGAGAGAATGAGCACGTTTAGTGGAAGGCTCAGACTCCCTAAATGTGACACGGAACGACACAGGAGGTCCTTCATACCGACAGCCATCAGACTGTATAATGCATATGTTCTTTCTTGAGTGCACTGAGTGACGTGTCGACAGCCTGTTTTCACGTCCGCTTTCCCACAATATAGAGAGCGTGTCTGCCCAATGACGTTATAACTGTAAAATGATCGATGGCGAGTTCTTGGTTTCCTTTGTGGGTTTATTGTTAGGCAGTTTCATTAATGTCCTCCCAGCGTGGTAACTAACAACACACAACAACAGCAGTCCGTTTTCGTCTCCCGTAAAGCAGTTCGTCAACCGTAAACAGCAATTTTGTGACACTCTTAAACAGGACAATACTGCCATCTGCTGTACATGTATATGGTTAGAAAAACAAGGATGGACAACTCAACAATAAGTAGATAGATGAGTGTTATTACACTGATATATAAGTAGATAGATGAGTGTTATTACACTGAAGCCCCATATATATATATATATATATATATATATATATATATATATATATATATATATATATATATATATATATATATATATATGGGGCTTCACAGTGGCAGAGGGGTTAGTGCGTCTGCCTCACAATACGAAGGTCCTGCAGTCCTGGGTTCAAATCCAGGCTCGGGATCTTTCTGTGTGGAGTTTGCATGTTCTCCCCGTGAATGCGTGGGTTCCCTCCGGGTACTCCGGCTTCCTCCCACATCCAAAGACATGCACCTGGGGATAGGTTGATTGGCAACACTAAATTGGCCCTAGTGTGTGAATGTGAGTGTGAATGTTGTCTGTCTATCTGTGTTGGCCCTGCGATGAGGTGGCGACTTGTCCAGGGTGTACACCGCCTTCCGCCCGATTGTAGCTGAGATAGGCGCCAGCGCCCCCCGTGACCCCGAAAGGGAATAAGCGGTAGAAAATGGATGGATGGATGGATATATATATATATATATATATATATATATATATATATATATATATATATAGCTAGTGTTCACTGAAAGTCAAGTATTTATTTTATATATATATATATATATATATATATATATATATATATATATATATATATATATATATATATATATATATATATATATATATATATATATATATGAAATACTTGACTTGGTGAATCTAGCTGTAAATATACACATATACTCTTCTCCTCGGCCGCTTGTACCCGTGATCTTATCCTTTCGGTCATGACCCAAAGCTCATGACCATAGGTGAGGATGGGAACGTAGATCGACCGGTAAATTGAGAGCTTTGCCTTCCGGCTCAGCTCCTTCTTCACCACAACGGATCGGTACAACGTCCGCATTACTGAAGACGCCGCACCGATCCGCCTGTCGATCTCACGATCCACTCTTCCCTCACTCGTGAACAAGACTCCTAGGTACTTGAACTCCTCCACTTGGGGCAGGGTCTCCTCCCCAACCCGGAGATGGCATTCCACCCTTTTCCGGGCGAGAACCATGGACTCGGACTTGGAGGTGCTGATTCTCATTCCGGTCGCTTCACACTCGGCTGCGAACCGATCCAGCGAGAGCTGAAGATCCCGGTCAGATGAAGCCATCAGGACCACATCATCTGCAAAAAGCAGAGACCTAATCTTGCGGCTACCAAACCGGAACCCCTCAACGCCTTGACTGCGCCTAGAAATTCTGTCCATAAATGTTATGAACAGAACCGGTGACAAAGGACAGCCTTGGCGGAGTCCACCCCTCACTGGAAATGTGTTCGACTTACTGCCGGCAATGCGGACCAAGCTCTGGCACTGATCGTACAGGGAGCGGACCGCCACAATAAGACAGTCCGATACCCCATACTCTCTGAGCACTCCCCACAGGACTTCCCGAGGGACACGGTCGAATGCCTTCTCCAAGTCAACAAAGCACATGTAGACTGGTTGGGCAAACTCCCATGCACCCTCAAGAACCCTGCCGAGAGTATAGAGCTGGTCCACAGTTCCACGACCAGGACGAAAACCACACATTTCCTCCTGAATCCGAGGTTCGACTATCCGACGTAGCCTCCTCTCCAGTACACCTGAATAAACCTTTCCGGGAAGGCTGAGTAGTGTGATCCCACGATAGTTGGAACACACCCTCCGGTCCCCCTTCTTAAAGAGAGGAACCACCACCCCGGTCTGCCAATCCAGAGGCACCGCCCCCGATGTCCACGCGATGCTGCAAAGTCTTGTCAACCAAGACAGCCCCACAGCATCCAGAGCCTTAAGGAACTCCGGGCGGATCTCGTCCACCCTTGGGGCCTTGCCACCGAGGAGCTTTTTGACAACCTCAGCGACCTCAGCCCCAGAAATAGGAGAGTCCACCACAGACTCCCCAGGCACTGCTTCCTCATAGGAAGACGTGTTGGTGGGATTGAGGAGGTCTTCGAAGTATTCCTTCCACCTATCCACAACATCCGCAGTTGAGGTCAGCAGAACACCATCCGCACCATACACGGTGTTGATAGTGCACTGCTTCCCCTTCCTGAGGCGGCGGACGGTGGTCCAGAATATTTATTGTTAGGCAGTTTCACATCGAGAGGAGCCAGATGAGGTGGTTCGGGCATCTGGTCAGGATGCCACCCGAACGCCTCCCTAGGGAGGTGTTTAGGGCACGTCCAACCGGTAGGAGGCCACGGGGAAGACCCAGGACACGTTGGGAAGACTATGTCTCCCGGCTGGCCTGGGAACGCCTCGGGATCCCCCGGGAAGAGCTAGACGAAGTGGCTGGGGAGAGGGAAGTCTGGGTTTCCCTACTTAGGCTGTTGCCCCCGCGACCCGACCTCGGATAAGCGGAAGATGATGGATGGATGGATGGATGGACTCTTCTCCTCTTAACCACGCCGCCAACCACACCCGGCCCCGCCCCCAAACACACACCCCAACCCCCACCTCCTGAAATCGGAGGTCTCAAGGTTGGCAAGTATGGACTCATCTAACGTGGTACTTAAAACATGCTAACTGTTAGCGGGCTTATTTTAGCATCCTAGCATGCTAACAACAACGTGTTAACCTTTTTTGCCAATTTTGCAGCCAAACACATCAGACTCATACAACTTGGTACTTGACACATGCTAACTGTTAGCAAGCATTTTTCAGCATTCTAGCGTGCTAACAATAATGTAGTAGCTTTTTCTGCTTGGTTAGCATTGTTCTTGATGGGTAAGGAGTCTGTGATTCCCCCTCTATGATAACCTGACTGGCTTTCTCTACTACTTTGATCATACCTATCCATCTGCAAACTTTGGAAGTCTCTAGGTGTCATAAATCAGATAAATGTGATCATATCTTCAATATAGACTGACTTATTTTTCCATTCTGCTGCTACTTTAGCATAAGCGGCACTTCATTTTCCACACTAAGGCCTTTTTTTCAAGTTATCTTTTTTTGTTGGCATTACTGCAAAACTATTGTACCGTGAGATTTTGATGGTGTTACATCCCTATATATGTGTGTATATATATATATGTGTACTCTGACTTAGCACCTGGTCCTTTGGCTGAGACCAGGGATCTTGGGGCTGGGAAAGGTTGGCGACCACCACTCTGAACAACTGGGAAAGTATCGACGACAAAGAGCGGAGTAGACTGTAGATTTAACGCCGCACAAAGTCGGTGCAGCCCATCCATCCATCATCACCCGTTTGTACCTGCGACTCCCCGGAGTAGTCAAATACTGCGTCTGCGTCTTTTAGGGGAACTCGCCCTGTAATTAAGATGCCGGCTGCCAGCTTGAAACGCTGCCAGCTTGAAACGCTGCCAAAATACTGAGAAAAGACTCCGCAGTACTTGTCTTAGGGGGAAAAAAAAGATATCTAAAAATAGTTTCTTCCCAGAAACACTGCAATGTTACAGTTGTCGCTTCTGGAATCCGGCTCATGCTGTTTGCTTCACAGGCACACGTAAAAAAAAAAAACTACACAACTCCCTTGTGCCGAGAGAAGTAGAAGAAGAAGACACTTCAGGTCGCCAGCGAGATATTGCGAGGCGTCCAGGTTGCCATGGCAACACTCCTGTCTGATTACCCCCGGCCCTGTCACTCACCTTCTTGGTGCGGCGCCCCCTGTTGACTCCGACCCAATTCAAGACTCTCCCGAGCGGTGTATGTCGGTTTGGTAGAGCGGCCGTGCCGGAAAATTGACGGTTCCAAGTTCGATCCGCGCTCCAGCCATCTAAATCGCTGCCTTTGTGCCCTTGGGCAAGACACTTTACCCAGCTGCTCCCAGTGCCACCCACACTAGTTCAAATGTAACTTGGATATTGGGTTTCACTACGTAAAAGTGCTTTTATATAAATATAATTCACTACCTTGTCCGTCTCACTTGTGGCCGCTAATCGCGGACTTTAGTCAACTTTGTGTTATGGTTGAAGGAGGAGTTGTGACGGCACAGAACCACAAGGGGACGGTATAGCTCTATGCATTTTTATTATATATATATATATATATATATATATATATATATATATATATATATGTACAATATATATATAATAATACACAGTACTAAATATACTTAAACTAAAGAATGGTGTGTGGCAAATGCCAAGAGTGTGAGTGCATGTGTGTGTGTGTGTGTGTGTGTGTGAGTGAGTGAGGCTATGCGTGTGATTAGCTGTAGTGTGTTTTGGATTGGGAGGAGGGACAGCTAACAATGCAGCTCATGAGGAGCTGTCTATCCCACCTGCAGAAGTTTCTGAAAAGCGTTCCAAATTGCATGCCACAGACCGGATGTTAACCGAGCTAAAGTGGCGTTCTTGTAATAGCTAACGCAAAGGACCTACTGAGCTGAGCTGCTACGGCTTTAGAGTTTGGAAAAGTCAACGCTAGATTGTAAATCTTTATCTTTATGGTAAAAGGTTCTGGCTTTAGTCAACTTTGATTTGTGGTTAAAGGAGGAGTTGTGACTGCACAGAACCACAAGGGGGCGGTATAGCTCTATGTATTTTTATTAAATGTGTACAATATATATAATAATACACCGTACTAAATATACTTAAACTAAGGAATGGAATGTGACAAAATCCAAGAGGTTGTGTGTGTGAGGCTATGTGTGTGATTAGCTGTAGTGTGTGTTACCTACTATTGGATTGAGAGGAGGGAAAAGTCATGAAGGCGGTCCGTGGGGGCAGGCAGATGGTCAGGTCAAATGGCTAGGCGTAGGAGGTCCGTGTCCAAGCGGGGGTCGAGGATCGAAGAGGCAGTCCGCAAAGCACAGCTCGTCGACACTGGGACGAAGGCAGACTGCTGGCGAGGACGACAAGGAAGAACAATGCAAACACAGAGGGGAAACGTAGAAAGAGAGAGAGAGAGAGAGCATAAAGCTGGGTAGTCGGCTTACTGTACAGAAGACTAGGTTCCGGCCAAGATTTTTGGGTCCACTGGTCTAAGTACAGCTGACCCTCATCCATCCCAGGTGTGGTGATTGCTGATCGTCCACATGCGAGCAGGGGCGTATCTTGGCGAACTGCCAGCTGAGGCGCCGGGAAACCCAGCTGCCGGAGAAAAGCGGGTTCGAGCCCGGGCCGTGACACTTTGAAATTCAACTTAGACCTGAAGACACAGCAGGATGCCTGTTTTCTCTGAGCATATCTAGTTGGTATTATGATTAATTCACGATCCAGTATGCACGTACAACACTTACAACATTTAGCATATCAGTATGTGGAATTGAAGGATGGAATGGATTAACCAAGGAAATCCAACAAAGCACTAAAAAGATTCCCTTTAAGAGACTGTTCAAACGACGAGTGTGATGATAATGAGCATCATGTTCCAAATAAAATGAAACTGAAAAGTGAAGAGAGCGGTCGTGTTAGAGCCAGTGAAAAGACATTTAGACAAATAAAGTAAGTTTCTTACATGTAACATTATCACTGGAGGACGAGGAATAGCGAAACATGCTTCACTACACACCTTAGGAGAATACAATAGCTCACCGGCGTCACAATGTAAACAAACGCCTAAGGTGGATCTACACCTGACATTCACTGTAATGATACCAAGTATAATAGTTGATACTACTATGATTACATCAATATTATTTACCGTCACAAAATCTTTTTTCCTTTAAAAAAAAAATCCTACTATATTTATGAAGTCAGTAACAATGTCCCTGGACACATGAGGACTTTGAATACGACCAATGTATGATCCTGTAACTACTTGATATCAGATCAGCTCCCAAATGTGTGGTATCATCCAAAACTAACGTAAAGTATCAAAGAAGAGAACAGTAAGTGATTATTACATTTTAACAGAAGTGTAGATAGAACATGTTGAAACAGAAAACAGCGCGACACCTACCCTTTAAATCAGTATTTCTTTGTCAGTATAGGTTTCTTAGGTACTCTATTTTGTTGTATAGTCCTGTAACTACTTGGTATTGGGTCCATACCTAAATGTGTGGTCTCATCCAAAACTAATGTAAAGTATCAAAGAAGATAAAAATAAGTGATTGTTTTAGTTTAACAGAAGTGTAGATAGAACAAGTTAAAAAAGAAAATAAGCCGATATTAACAGTAAATGAACGAGTAGATTAATAATCCATTTTTACAGTTTGTCCCTCATAATGTAGACAAAATAATAGGCAGACAAATGACACAATATGTTACTGCATACATCAGCAGACTAATTAGGAGTCTTTATTTGTTTACTTACTACTAAAGACAAGCTGTCTAGTATGTCCACTACTTAATTTAAGGACTAAATTACAATGATAAACACATGTTTTATTAACACTAAGATTTTTGTTCAAATAAGGACAATGACATTTTCTGTGGTGCTCTTTATTTAAAAAAGTATCGAAATGCATTTTGGTACCGGTACCGGGACAACACTTGTACTTTGTGAACACTTGTAGTTTGAACCGACTCTTAAAGTGAATTCTATTGATGCTTTGCTGGATTTCTTTTGCTTAATAATTTCCATTATTTAATTCCACATACTGATGTACTAAAGGTTTTAAGTGTTGTAGCTGCATACAAGTGTTTTAAATTACATTTTCCTCTTTTGTTGAGAAAAATTGTTGTACATTCTTGATTAGCAGGTTATAATTTTTATCATTTTAAATGTTTGTAAATGCACCAAGTCGTGGATTTTCAGTATTTCTGATTTGATAAATAAAGTGTTTGTATGTTCTCTATAGCCAACATTATGTATTATTAAAACTGATCTTTTTTGTAACACCGTTAATGAATGATGTTTACTTTTGTCGTTATTTCCCTATATTTCTACACAATAATCAGATATGTAACACGGTCATCAGTAGAGAATATGAAATCATTTTTGGTCCACAGCATATTTTACTTTATTATTATTGACGTGTTTCTTGCTACTGTTTGTTATATATATTTTTACATGAGGTTTCCAGTTCTTTTATTATCTATTATTAGACCAAAAAATGTGTTTTATTTTACCCTTTCATTTAATTGTATTTGTGTTTGACTTTCCCTTTTATTGTTACCAGATACATTATCATTATTTTAGTTTTACTGAGATTCAAATAAAACTAACTTTAAGTCCATTGTAACTTTACAAATGTCCGTTATGTAAAGATTGAACAATTTAGGTCCAAGTATTTATGGATATTATTCAGGATATGTTTGCAGAAATGCTAATGAAAATATATATTTTACAGACATAAAGTTACACTTTATCCCATGTTTACATCTCATTGTGCTACATGTGAATGTTGTAGGGAACTAAATGTGATCTGTGGAAGGAGTACACAATACTTCCAAAGCAGGACCACCACCCAGACATACAATACTACTAATGAAATGCCTTTCATAAAATAATATTACGTAAATCGCTGCCCTCAATTTGATTAGTACATTATTAGCTTCAGTGTGTTCTCTCCTGGACAAAACACAGCAAATAAAACTAACTTTAATTCCTTTGTAACTTTACAAATGTCCTTTATGTAAATATTGAACAATTTTGGTCCAAGTATTTATTGATATTATTCAAGAAATGTTTGCAGAAATGCTAATAAATAGATATATTATATATAAAAAGGTATAAAAGCAGCTTTTATGAAATGTTCAGTCATTCACAAACAAGGACGGGGGAAGGGTCACCACTTTGTCAACAAATGCCTGAGCAAATTGTTAAAGAACAACATTTCTCAACCAGCTATTGCAAAGAATTTAGGGATTTCACCATCTACGGTCTGTAATATCATCAAAATGTTCAGAAAATCACGAAAAATCACTGCACGTAAACAGCATGCCCGTGACCTTGGATCCCTCAGGCGGTACTGCATCAAAAAGCGGCATCAGTGTGTAAAGGATATCACCACATAGGCTCAGGAACACTGCTGAAAACCACTGTCAGTAACTACAGTTGTTAGCTACAGCTGTAAGTGCAAGTTAAAACTCTACTATGCAAAGCCAATGCCATTTATCAACAACACCCAGAAATACCGCCGGCTTCGCTGGGCCAGAGCTCGTCTAAGATAGACTGATGCAAAGTGGAAAAGTGTTCCGTGGTCTAACGAGTCCAAATTTCAAATAGTTTTTGGAAACTCTGGAGGTCCTGCCCTCCGGACCAAAGAGGAAAAGAACCATCCGGATTATTTTAGGGTCAAAGTGTAAAATGCAACGTGTGTGATGGTATGGGAGTGTATTCGTGGCCAAGGGTGGGTAACTTACACATCTGTGAAGGCACCATTAATGCTGAAAGGTACATACAGCTTTTGGAGCGACACATGTTGCCATCCAGGCAGCGTTATCATGGACGCCCCTGCTTATTTCAGCAAGACTGTTTCCCTCTGAAAATAATTTGTCTTTGCAGTCTATTCAATGTTGAAAAGGATTTGCATTTCATTGTATTCTCTTTTTATTTACCATTTACACAATGGGACAATTTCACCGCTTTTGGGTGTTGTAGATTCTAACCCAGTGAAACAAACTCATGAAGTCTTTTTGGTTCATCCAGCTTGTACGTGGGAACCACCTCTCCAATCATGAACAATCAAATGGGCTCCTGTCCTCCTCCTCCTCGGGCCACCGCATCACCTCTATCACCCCCCCCCCCTCCCCCACCCCCTACCCGGGCCTGGCTTTGAACGCGGCCATCTTTAACGAGGGCAGAGCATCAATAATTGAGCCTCCTATTCATGCCACAACAAAGCGAAAGCCGGGCGGGATGACGACGAGGAGCTGATCCCTTCCCAGGCTGACAGCCCGGTCGGATCTGTGGGCTTTGGGGACTTTCAGAGAAAACGGCGAGTCGATTTAGGGAAGGGGGTGGGGGGAGTGTGGGGGAGCTACGGGATGCCAGATGTGTGGCACGTAATAGAGATGACATGCTTTTACTTTGAAGGCCCACAGCCATGGTCTCTCATCACAATCGATGGCATCTTATTGTCCCTTACTACACCAGCTTTATTACCTTTTGTATTCCATCTGCCCGCCCTCCGTTTTCTCTCTTATTGTGCAACTTTTATTGGATGAAAGGACAGCGGCCACATTTCTCTGATCACTATCCAGGCGAAAGGCGATCACCGGCCTGATTTTAAAATTGATCCACAAAAGGGATGGCGCCGGAGGCTGAAAGCAGGGTTTTTATATGTCTTCTCGACTACCTCTTCTCTTTGCTTTACTGCTCTCCTCCTTCTTGCTACACCAGGTCGATACGGCCTATTTTTGTTTACCATAGGGGCGGGGCAAGCAACAGTCAACTTGATTTCTATGGCAGACGTTGATTTGAGATTCAAGTGTTTTAAATTAACAACTTTGTCACAAAACCAATTAAGCTAATAAATTGAGAGACCACGGTATGAACACCCATTCATCCATTTCCTACCGCTTGTCCCTTGAACAGACGTGTCTCATGTTGTACATGCACCTCACACCTTGTGACAGAAACACTCATACTCAGTTGATTAATAGTTGATACATACTCAGTCAATTCATATTCGGTTGATTTATAGATAATTCATACTCGGTTGATTCATTCTCAGTTGATTCATAGTCAATGATTCAAACTCAGTTGATTCATGTTCAATTGATTCATACTCAGTTGAGTCACATTCAGTTGATTCATAGTTGATTCATAATCTGTTAATTAATACTCGGTTGATTCATTCTCAGTTGATTCATAGTCAGTGAGTCATACTCAGTTGTTTCATTCTCATTTGAATCATGTTCAATTGATTCATACTAAGTTGATTCACACTCATTTGATTCACATGCAGTTGATTCATAGTCGATTCATACTCAGTTAATTCATACTCTGTCGATTCATTCTCAGTTGACTCATAGTCAATGATTCGTACTCAGTTGATTAATGCTCATTTGAATCATATTAATTTGATTCATACTCAGTTGATTAATTCTCGTTTGAATCATCTTTAATTGATTCATACTCAGTTAATTCATTCTCATTTTAATCATTTTCAATTGATTCATACTCAGTTGATTCATTTTGATTTGAATCATATTCAATTGATTCATACTCAGTGGACTCATTCTTATTGGATTCATATTTAATTAATTCATACTAAGTTGATGCATTCTCATTTGAATCATATTCAATTGGTTCATACTTACAAACCCCGTTTCCATATGAGTTGGGAAATTGTGTTAGATGTAAATATAAATGGAATACAATGATTTGCAAATCATTTTCAACCCATATTCAGTTGAATATGCTACAAAGACAACATATTTGATGTTCATACTTATAAACACTTTTTTTTTTGCAAATAACCATTGACTTTAGAATTTGATGCCAGCAACACGCGACAAAGAAGTTGGGAAAAGTGGCAATAAATACTGATAAAGTTGAGGAATTCTCATCAAACACTTATTTGGAACATCCCACAGGTGTGCAGGCTAATTTGGAACAGGTGGGTGCCATGATTGGGTATAAAAGCAGATTCCGTGAAATGCTCAGTCATTCACAAATAAGGATTGGGAAACGATTGCAACTTTGTGAACAAATGTGTGAACAAATCGTCAAACAGTTTAAAAACAACATTTCTCAACGGGCTATTGCAAGAAATTTGGGAATATCGCCATCTACGGTCCGTAATACCATCAAAAGGTTGAGAGAATCTGGAGAAATCACTGCACGTAAGCTATGATATAATGGACCTTCGTTCCCTCAGGCGGTACTGCATCAAAAAGCGACATCAGTGTGCAAAAGATATCACCACATGGGCTCAGGAACACTTCAGAAAAACCACTGTCAGTAACTAAAGTTTGTCGCTACATCTGTAAGTGCAAGTTAAAACTACTATACAAAGCCAAAGCCATTTATCAACGACACCCAGACACGCCGCCGGCTTCGCTGGGCCAGAGCTCAGCTAAGATGGACTGATGCAAAGTGGAAAAGTGTTCTGTGGTCTGACAAGTCCACATTTGAAATTGTTTTTTGGAAACGGTAAACGTTGTGTCTTTCGGACCAAAGAGGAAAAGAACCATTAGGACTGTTCTAGGTGCAAAGTTGAAAAGCCAGCATCTGTGATGGTATGGAGGTGCATTAGTGCCCAAGGCATGGGTAACTTACACATATGTGAAGGCACCATTAATGCTGAAAGGTACATACAGCTTTTGGAGCAACATATGTTGTCATCCAAGCAACGTTATCATGGACGTTCCTGCTTATTTCAGCAAGACAATGCCAAGTAATTTGTTACAATAGCGTGGCTTCATAGTAAAAGAGTGCGGGTACTAGACTGGCTTGCCCACAGTCCAGACCTGTCTCCCATTGAAAATGTGTGGCGCATTATGAAGCGTAAAATACCACAACGGAGATCCCATACTGTTGAACAATTTAAGCTGTACATTAAAGCAGAATGGGAAAAAAATCCACCTGAAAATCTTCAAAAATGTGTTTATTTAGTTCCCAAAGGTTTATTGAGTGTTGTTAAAAGAAAAGGTCATCAAACACAGTGGTGAACATGCCCTTTCCCAACTACTTTGGCACGTGTTGCAGCGATGAAATTGTAAGTTAATTATTATTTGCAATAAAATAAAGTTTATGAGTTTGAACATCAAATATCTTGTCTTTGTAGTGCATTCAATTGAATATGGGTTGAAAAGGATTTGCAAATCATTGTATTCCGTTTATATTTACATCTAACACAATTTCCCAACTCATATGGAAATCGGGTTTGTAGTTGATTCACACTCAGTTAATTCATACTCTGTGGATTCATAGATAATTCATACACAGTTGATTCATACATGGTTGATTTATACGCAGTTGATTCACATTAAATTGATTCATACTTAGTTGATTCTGTCAAGCTTTGAGAAAAGCATTGGACTCAGATGCAGAGTTGGGACTTTAGACAGGCTTTTATTTTGACAATTTCCTTTTACCTCCCAAGTCAAGAAAAAACATTATCTATAATCACAAAAATAAACTACTCAGCGAAAAGGTTCCAGAAAAAGAAGGAACAACCGAAAATCACTCCGAACGGAGGAAAACACAAAAGTAAAGACGAACTATAAACAGTATTTAACAAAAAACGCTCCAACAGGAGGACCAAAACAACATCTATGAAAATTTCTACACTACATAATCTAATAAAGTATTTAACAAAAATAGTCACTCAAAAAGTTGAGGAGTGAATGAAAAACTTTTAACTGAAACTTACCACTGCGGCTGAATAATTAAATAATCAAAATCACTCTGCTGAGGAGGAAGAAAGGAAAACTCAAAATATTCATAAAGGGGTTCAGGATCAAGGGACATAAGCACAAGACAAGGCAAGGCATGGACAAAGACATGGACGCTAGAGAGCATGAATAAACGAGACATTCTGGCACAGGATAAAGGAAGGAGTGAGCTTATAAACACATGAAGGTAATAGGGAACAGCTGGAAACAATCAGAGAACAGGGATGACGTCAGACTGATGACACAAAAGGAAGGGCAAGTGACCTGAAACGAGAGGAGAGTTACTTTTCAAATTAAAACCATAAGACAAAAAAAAACAAAACAAGACATCCCTCAGCGCGGTGTGACAGTTCACCCCCTTCTAGGGCCGACTCCTGACGGCCCAGATTGTCCAGAATGGTCCCTATGGAAGTCTTAAATGAGGGTGGAGTCCATGATATAAGGAGAAGGCACCCACTGTCTCTCCTCCGGCCCGTACCCCTCCCAGTCTACCAAGTACTGTCTTCCCCGACCCCGACTGCGAACAGCTAACAACTTCTTGACCTTGTAGACAGGGCCGCCCTCAATCATCTCGAGTGGTGGAGGAGACGTGGTGGTTGGAACCTGTGGGCTCTCTTTGACAGGTTTTACTTGACTGACGTGGAAGGTCGGGTGAACACGCAGGGACCTAGGCAGACGGAGTCGTACTGCTGAGGGCCCGATGATCTTGGTAATGGGGTATGGACCTACAAATTGTGGTGCTAGTTTCTTTGAGGGAACTTTGAGATGCATGTCCTTGGCTGAGAGCCATACTTTCTGCCCGGGCTGATATGTAGGGGCGGGTCGCCTCTTGCGATCTGCTGCCTTCTTAACTCGGTCTCCTTGCTGGACCAGCACCTGAAGAGCTGCTGCCCAGATGCGTCTGCAGCGTCGGACCCTGGCATGTGCCGAGGGGACTGACACTTCCAGCTCATTGTCTGGAAAGACTGGAGGTTGAAAACCATATGCACATTTAAAAGGAGAAAACCCTGTGGCAGATGTAGGTAACGAATTGTGCGCATACTCAACCCAGACCAGGTGTTTGCTCCATGTAGGGGGATTTTGGGACGCCACGCCTTGGAGGCAGTTTTCCAGTTGTTGATTGAGGCGTTCCGTCTGGCCGTTGGCCTCCGGGTGATAACCTGAAGTCAGGCTGGCCTTAGCTCCGATGAGCCTGCAGAACTCCTTCCAAAAACGTGATACAAACTGGGGCCCCCGGTCGGAGACAATGTCTTTAGGGAAGCCGTGAATCTTAAAAATATTGTTTATCATGATTTCAGCTGTCTCCTTGGCGGAGGGCAGCTTAGGCAAGGCGATGAATCTCACCATTTTGGTGAAACGGTCCACCACTGTGAGGACGGTGGTGTTACCTTGAGAGACCGGGAGCCCCGTGACGAAGTCCATGGAGATGTCAGACCAAGGTCTGGAGGGAATGGGTAGGGGCTGCAATAGGCCCATACAGGATCCAGAGGACGTCTTATTCCGGGCGCAGACCGAACATGCCTCCACGTACTTCCGTACCTCCGGCTCCATGGATGGCCACCAAAACCGGCGAGAGATGGCGAACATCGTTCTCCGAACTCCCGGGTGGCATGAAAGCAGGGTGGTGTGAGCCCAGTGGATCACCTGTGGGCGCAATTCCACTGGGACAAACAAGCGATTATCTGGGCACCTCATCTTCTATTTGCCAGGTGACTACTCCAACCACACGGGTAAGTGGAAGGATAGTTTCAGGTTCCTTGGCAACAGGCTCGGGGTCAAACATTTGGGACAGGGTGTCTGGCTTGACGTTTTGGCACCCCGCCCTGTATGAGAGAGAAAAAGAGAAGGGGTTGAAAAAGAGCACCCACCTGGCCTGGCGAGAATTGAGTCTCTTAGCTTTTTTGATATACTCAAGATTTTTATGGTCAGTCCAGACAATGAACGGGAAACCGGCCCCGTCTAGCCAGTGCCTCCACTCCTCCAGAGCGATCTTGACCGCCAACAGCTCACGGTTGCCGAAATCATAATTCCTCTCAGCCTTAGATAAGTGTCTTGAGAGGAAGGCGCAGGGATGCATTTTACCATCCTTCTCCGAGCGTTGGGAGAGGATGGCTCCGATTCCTTCGCCGGAGGCATCCACCTCCACCACAAACTGGAGTTGGGGGTCTGGCATAGTGAGGATGGGAGCTGAAGTGAAGCGATGCTTGAGGTTTTGGAACGCCCTTTTGGCCTCTGGAAACCAGCGGAACTGCACCTGGGTGGAAGTGAGAGCATGCAGAGGGGCAGCTATTTTGCTAAAATCTCTGATGAATCTTCTGTAAAAATTAGCAAACCCCAAGAACTGTTGAAGCCTCTTCCGGCTATCAGGAGTAGCCCAGTCGGCTACGGCGCTAACTTTAGCCGGGTCCATCTTAATTCTTCCAGGAGCTACGATAAACCCCAAGAAGGAGAAAGTGTTGGCATGAAACTCACTCTTTTCGGCTTTGACAAATAGCTGGTTCTCCAGTAGCCTTTTAAGGACCTTGGTCACGTGGACCTTGTGAGTCTCAATGTCTGTAGAATAAATTAAAATGTCATCAAGGTACACGAATACAAAATGGTCTAGGAAGTCTCTTAGCACATCATTTATCATGGCTTGAAATACAGCAGGAGCATTGGTGAGTCCAAATGGCATAACTAGATACTCATAGTGTCCACTGGGAGTGTTAAAACCAGTCTTCCACTCATCCCCCTCCCTTATGCGGATGAGATGATAGGCATTACGAAGGTCAAGTTTAGTAAATACCTTGGCTTGCTATAGTTGGTCAAACACAGAGTTCATTAGAGGGAGAGGGTACCGGTTTTTTATGGTGATGTTGTTCAGTGGGCTGTAGTCGAGGCATAGTCTCAGGGTTCCATCTTTCTTGTCCACGAAGAAGAATCCAGCCCCTGCCGGTGATGAGGAGGGGCGGATCAGGTCCACTCTTAAGGAGTCTGTGAGGTACTCCTTCATGGCCGCCCTCTCAGGACCAGAAACTGAGTACAGGCGACCTTTGGGAATGTTGAATCCTGGGATCAGATTAATGGCACAGTCATATGGGCGGTGTGGGGGAAGAGACATGGCCTTGGTCTGGCTGAAGACCTCTCGTAGCTGGTGGTAACAGGTTGGTATCGAATTCAGGTCCGGGTATTCGGATTCTGTGGCGGGGGTTTGTAGAAAACAAATTAAGTTGTGCTACAACCTTATTTCGGGTAGCACTGGTGAGACACTTATTAACACAGTCCTTTCCCCATGTTTTGATTTCACCTGACCTCCAGTCTATCTGGGGATTGTGGTGAAAAAGCCACGGTTGTCCCAAAATCACAGTGTGCGAAGAGGTTTTGAACAGATACAAGGAAATCTTTTCTTCATGGTCCTTTATGCATATGCTGATGGGTTCTGTGCTGTGGGTAATAATGAACAGTTCCTTACCATCAAGACCTCTAGCTCTAATGGGTCGAGCTAATGGCTCAGACTTTATACCTAATTTAGCAGCCAGACCCCAGTCCATTAAACTCTCATCTGCCCCTGAGTCAATGAGGGCCCCAATGTCTGTGACAGTGATGTTTTACCTTGATTTTTGTGAGGGTACGCGTAATGGGAGTGGAAGCAGTTAATTGACTCACTCTTATTGGTCGTTTAACCGGACGAGGTGGCCCGGCTCCCCTCAGTAAAAACACTGCCCTTCCAGCTGTCGTCTCTGGCGCTCCTCCTGCGTCAGCCGTGCTCTCCCCAACTGAATGGGATCATCACCTTCTTCCAGGGGGCTAGGATGGCTCGCCACGGGGAACGCGGGGTAGGAAGCCGGTCCGTGCTGTGTCTGGGAGTGCGACGCTCCTCCCGTAGCTGTGGGCTGGACGCTCCGATGTCGCCTGAGTTGGGTGAGCCTGTTGTCGGTGCAGATGGCGAGCGCGATAAACTAATCCAATCCGGCAGGTAAATCTAATGAAATTAGTAAATCCTGAATTGGTGTGGCCAGTCCCTTTAAAAAACTGTCATAAAGGGCCACTGAGTTCCACCCGCTCTCCGCCGATAGCCTGCGGAATCGGATGGCATAATCACACACAGAGTCTCGTCCTTGCCTCAGTCTGCTTAGCTCTTGTGCTTTCTCCCGATCGTCTGTGACCGGATCAAAAGTCATTTTCAGGGCAGTCTGGAAGTCTGTGAGGGAGCTGCAAATAGCCGAGTTCCGGCCCCACTCAGCGGAAGCCCAGGCCTTGGCTCTCCCCGTCAGATGGGAGATCATAAAAGCGATTTTCGCTCGCTCCGTGGGGAATGCGTGAGGAGTGAATTCAAAATGAATTGAACAATCTATCAAGAAAGCTTTGCATTGTCCTGATTCACCTGAATAGTGAGCTGGAGGTGCCAATTTACTTCCGGCTCCGGCGGATGACGTAGGTGGTGCAGGAGCAGGTACGGGAGCCGATGCGGTGGGTTGCGGAAGTCGCAAGACCATCTCCTGTATCTGGGAGGTAAGGCGACTCATATGTTCGGCCATCGCCTTCTGAAACTCCTCTTGGCGTGACAGGCGGGCTTCCTGATCGTGCATGACCGGGGATAAATCTGCTGGGTCCATTCTGGCCAGATTGCAATGTCAAGCTTTGATAAAAGGATTGGACTCAGATGCAGAGTTGGGACTTTAGACAGGCTTTTATTTTGACAATTTCCTTTTACCTCCCAAGTCAAGAAAAAACATTATCTATAATCACAAAAATAAACTACTCGGCGAAAAGGTTCCAGAAAAAGAAGGAACAACCGAAAATCACTCCGAACGGAGGAAAACACAAAAGTAAAGACGAACTATATACAGTATTTAACAAAAAACGCTCCAACAGGAGGACCAAAACAACGTCTATGAAAATTTCTACACTACCTAATCCAATAAAGTATTTAACAAAAATAGTCACTCAAAAAGTTGAGGAATGAATGAAAAACTTTTAACTGAAACTTATCACTGCAGCTGAATAACTAAATAATCAAAATCACTCTGCTGAGGAGGAAGAAAGGAAAACTCAAAATATTCATAAAGGGGTTCAGGACTCCTCTCTGACCTGCTACCTTACCGTGGTAGAGGAGTTTGCGTGTCCCAATGATCGTAGGAGCTATGTTGTCTGGGGGCTTTCATGCCCCCTGGTAGGGTCTCCCAAGACAAACAGGTCCTAGGTGAGTGATCAGACAAAGAGCAGCTCAAAGACTTCTATGGAATTACAACAAAATGAACTCAGATTTCCCTTGCCCGGACGCGGGTCACCGGGGCCCCGCTCTGGAGCCAGGCCCGGAGTTGGGGCACAATGGGGAGCGCCTGGTGGCCGGGCCTGTCCCCATGGGGCCCGGGCGGGCACAGCCCGAAGAGGCAACGTGGGTCATCCCTCCAATGGGCTCACCACTCATAGGAGGGGCCATAGAGGTCGGGTGCATTGTGAGCTGGGCGACAGCCGAAGGCAGGGCACTTGGCGGTCCGATCCTCGGCTACAGAAGCTAGCTCTTGGGACGTGGAACGTCACCTCACTGGGGGGAAAAGAGCCTTAGCTAGTGCGCGAGGTAGAGAAGTTCCGGCTGGATATAGTCGGACTCACCTCGACGCACAGCAAGGGCTCTGGAACCAGTTCTCTCGAGAGGGACTGGACTCTCTTCCACTTTGGCGTTGCCGGCAGTGAGAGGCGACGGGCAGGTGTGGCAATTCTCGCTGCCCCCCGGCTCAAAGCTTGCATGTTGGAGTTCAACCCAGTGGACGAGAGGGTAGCTTCCCTCCGCCTTCGGGTGGGGGGACGGGTCCTGACTGTTGTTTGTGCTTGTGCACCAAACAGCAGTTCAGAGTACCCACCCTTTTTGGGTACACTCGAGGGAGTACTGGAAAGTCCTCCCCCGGGTGATTCCCTTGTCCTACTGTGGGACTTCAACGCTCATGTTGGCAACGACAGTGAAACCTGGAGAGGCGTGATTGGTGTTTTGTTATTGGACTTTTGTGCTTGTCACGGATTGTCCATAACAAACACCATGTTCAAAAATAAGGGTGTCCATATGTGCACTTGGCACCAGGACACCCTAGGCCGCAGTTCCATGATCGACTTTGTAGTTGTGTCATCGGATTTGCGGCCTCATGTTTTGGACACTCGGGTGAAGGGAGGGGCGGAGCTTTCTACCGATCACCACCTGGTGGTGAGTTGGCTGCGATGGTGGGGGAGGGTGCCGGACAGACCTGGCAGGCCCAAGCGCATTGTAAGGGTCTGCTGGGAACGTCTGCCAGAGTCTCCTGTCAGAGAAAGTTTAAATTCACACCTCCGGGAGAACTTTGAACATGTCACGAGGGAGGTGCGGGACATTGAGTCCGAGTGGACTATGTTCCGAACCTCTATTGTCGAGGCAGCTGATTGGAGCTGTGGCCGCAAGGTTATTGGCGCCTGTCGTGGCGGTAATCCCAGAACCCTTTGGTGGACACCAGCAATGAGGGATGCCGTCAAGCTGAAGAAGGAGTCCTATCGGGTTCTTTTGGCTCATAGGACCCCGGAGGCAGTGGACGGGTACCGACGGCCCAAGCGGTGTGCAGCTTTAGCGGTCGCGGAGGCAAAAACTCGGACATGGGAAGAGTTCGGGGAAGCCATGGAGAACGACTTCCGGACGGCTTCGAAGCGATTCTGGACCACCATACGCCGCCTCAGGAAGGGGAAGCAGTGCACTATCAACACCGTGTATGGTGCGGATGGTGTTCTGCTGACTTCGACTACGGATGTTGTGGATCGGTGGAAGGAATACTTCGAAAACCTCCTCAATCCCACCAACACGTCTTCCTTTGAGGAAGCGGTGCCTGGGGAATCTGTGGTGGGCTCTCCTATTTCTGGGGATAAGGTTGCTGAGGTAGTCAAAAAGCTCCTCGGCGGCAAGATGAGATCCGCCCGGAGTTCCTTAAGGCTCTGGATGCTGTGGGGCTGACTTGGTTGACAAGACTCTGCAGCATCGCGTGGACATCGGGGGCGGTACCTCTGGATTGGCAGACCGGGGTGGTGGTACCTCTCTTTAAGAAGGGGGACCGGAGGGTGTGTTCCAACTATCTTGGGATCACACTCCTCAGCCTTCCCGGTAAGGTTTATTCAGGTGTACTGGAGAGGAGGCTACGCCGGATAGTCGAACCTCGGATCCAGGACGAACAGTGTGGTTTTCGTCCTGGTCGTGGAACTGTGGACCAGCTTTATACTCTCGGCAGGGTTCTTGAGGGTGCATGGGAGTTTACCCAACCAGTCTACATGTGCTTTGTGGACTTGGAGAAGGCATTCGACCGTGTCCTTCGGGAAGTCCTGTGGGGAGTGCTCAGAGAGTATGGGGTACCGGACTGTCTTATTGTGGCGGTCCGCTCCCTGTATGATCAGTGTCAGAGCTTGGTCCGCATTGCTGGCAGTAAGTCGGACACGTTTCCAGTGAGGGTTGGACTCCGCCAAGGCTGTCCTTTGTCACCGGTTCTGTTCATAACTTTTATGGACAGAATTTCTAGGCGCAGCCAAGGCGTTGAGGGGTTCCGGTTTGGTGGCCGCGGGATTGGGTCTCTGCTTTTTGCAGATGATGTGGTCCTGATGGCTTCATCTGGCCGGGATCTTCAGCTCTCGCTGGATCGGTTTGCAGCCGAGTGTGAAGCGACCGGAATGAGAATCAGCACCTCCAAGTCCGAGTCCATGGTTCTCGCCCGGAAAAGGGTGGAGTGCCATCTCCGGGTTGGGGAGGAGACCCTGCCCCAAGTGGAGGAGTTCAAGTACCTAGGAGTCTTGTTCACGAGTGGGGGAAGAGTGGATCGTGAGATCGACAGGCGGATCGGTGCGGCGTCTTCAGTAATGCGGACGTTGTATCGATCCGTTGTGGTGAAGAAGGAGCTGAGCTGGAAGGCAAAGCTCTCAATTTACCGGTCAATCTACGTTCCCATCCTCACCTATGGTCATGAGCTTTGGGTCATGACCGAAAGGATAAGATCACGGGTACAAGCGGCCGAAATGAGTTTCCTCCGCCGGGTGGCGGGGCTCTCCCTTAGAGATAGGGTGAGAAGCTCTGCCATCCGGGAGGAGCTCAACGTAAAGCCGCTGCCCCTCCACATCGAGAGGAGCCAGAGGAGGTGGTTCGGGCATCTGGTCAGGATGCCACCCAAACGCCTCCGTAGGGAGGTGTTTAGGGCACGTCCAGCCAGTAGGAGGCCACGGGGAAGACCCAGGACACGTTGGGAAGACTATGTCTCCCGGCTGGCCTGGGAACGCCTCGGGTTCCCCCGGGAAGAGCTAGACGAAGCGGCTGGAGATAGGGAAGTCTGGGCTTCCCTGCTTAGGCTGCTTCCCCCGCGACCCGACCTCGGATAAGCGGAAGATGATGGATGGATGGATCTACGTTCCCATCCTCACCTACGGTCATGAGCTTTGGGTCATGACCAAAAGGATAAGATCACGGGTACAAGCGGCCGAAATGAGTTTCCTCCGCCGGGTGGCGGGGCTCTCCCTTAGAGATAGGGTGAGAAGCTCTGCCATCCGGGAGGAGCTCAAAGTAAAGCCGCTGCTCCTCCACATCGAGAGGAGCCAGATGAGGTGGTTCGAGCATCTGGTCAGGATGCCACCCGAATGCCTCCCTAGGGAGGTGTTTAGGGCACGTCCAGCCGGTAGGAGGCCACGGGGAAGACCCAGGACACGTTGGGAAGACTATGTCTCCCGGCTGGCCTGGGAACGCCTCGGGATCCCCTCGGGAAGAGCTAGAGGAAGTGGCTGGTGAGAGGGAAGTCTGGGCTTCCCTGCTTAGGCTGCTGCCCCCGCGACCCGACCTCGGATAAGCGGAAGATGATGGATGGATGGATGGATGGGTTCAGGATCAAGGGACATAAGCACAAGACAAGGCAAGGCATGGACAAAGACATGGACGCTAGAGAGCACGAATAAACGAGACAATCTGGCACAGAACAAAGGAAGGAGTGAGCTTATAAACACATGAAGGTAATAGGGAACAGTTGGAAACAATCAGAGAACAGGGTTGACGTCAGACTGATGACACAAAAGGAAGGCCAAGTGACCTGAAACGAGAGGAGAGTTACTTTTCAAATTAAAACCGTAACCCCAAAACAAGACATCCCTCACCGCGGTGTGACGCATTCATAGTTGATTCATACTCAGTTAAATTCTTACTCGGTTGTTTCATAGATAATTCATACTCAGTTGATTTATTGTCAGTTGATTTATAGTCAATGATTCGTTCTCAGTCGATTCATTCTTTTTTTATCATATTGAATTGTTTCATACTCATTTGATTCATTTTCATTTTAATCATATTCAATTGATTTATACTCAGTTCAATCATTCTCATTTGAATCATATTCAATTGATTTATATTCAGTTGATTCATTCTTATTTTAATCACATTCAATTGATTCATACTCAGTTGATTAATTCTCATTTGAATCATGTTCCATGGATTCGTACTCAGTTGATTCATTCTCATTTGAATCATATTCAGTTGGTTCATACTCTGTTGTTTCATTTCAGTTGATTCATAGTCAATGATTAATACTCAATGATTCATACTCAGTTGATTCATTCTCAGTGAATTATATCCAACTGATTCATACTTAGTTGATTGATTTAAATATAAATCATATTTAATTGATTCATACTCAGTTGATTCATACTTAATTGTTTCATATTCAGTTGATTCTTACTCAGTTGTTTCAAATTCAGTTGATTCACACTCAGTTAATTCACACTTAATTGTTTCATAATCAGTTGATTCAAACTCAATTGATTCATAGTTGATTCAAACTCAGTTAATTCATACTCGGTTGATTCATAGATAATTCATACTTTGTTGATTAATTCTCAGTTGATACATGTTCAATGATTTGCACTCAGTTGATTAATTCTCAGTTGATTCTTACTCATTTAAATAATTTTCAATTGATTCACACTCAGTTGAATCATAGTTAAGTCATACTCTGATGTTTCATTCTCAGTTGATTCCTAGTTAATGATTCATACTCAATTGATTCATTCTCATTTAAATCACATTCAATTGATTCATACTCAGTTGATTCATTCTCATTTGAATCATATACATTTGATTCACACTCAGATAATTCATACTCGGTTGATTAATAGATAATTTATACTTTGTTGATTAATTCTCAGTTGATACATATTCAATGATTTTCACTCAGTTGATACATTCTCAGTTGATTCTTTCTCATTTAAATAATTTTCAATTGATTCACACTCAGTTGATTCATAGTTAAGCCATTCTCTGTTCATTCATTCTCAGTTGATTCAGTTAATGATTCGTACTCAATTGATTCAATCTCATTTAAATCATATTCAATTGATTCATACTCTGATTCATTCTCATCTGAATAATAATCAATTGATTCATAATCAGTTGATTCATTCTCATTTGAATGATATTCAATTGATTCATACTCTGTTGATTCATTCTCAGTTGATTCAAAGTTAAGTCATACGCTGTTGAGTCATTCTCAGTTGATTCAGTTAATTATTCGTACTCAATTGATTAATTCTCATTTAAATAATATTCAATTGAGTCATACTCTGATTCATTCTCATCTGAATAATAATCAATTGATTCATAATCAGTTGATTCATTCTCATTTGAATGATATTCAATTGATTCATACTCTGTTGATTCATTCTCAGTTGATTCATAGTTAAGTCATACTCTGTTGATTCATTATCAGTTGATTCAGTTAATTATTCGTACTCAATTGATTCATTCTCATTTAAATCATATTCAATTGAGTCATACTCTGATTCATTCTCATCTGAATAATAATCAATTGATTCATAATCAGTTGATTCATTCTCATTTGAATGATATGCAATTGATTCATACTCTGTTGATTCATTCTCAGTTGATTCATAGTCAATGATTCATACTTAGTTGATTCATTCTCATTTGAATCATATTCAACTGATTCATACTCAGTTGATTCATTATCATCTGAATCATATTCAGATGATTCATTATCAGTTGATCCATTCTCATTTGAATCATATTCAATTGATTCATATTCAGTCCATTCGTTCTCATTTGAATCATGTTCAATTGAGTCATACTCAGTTGATTCATACTTGTTTGATTTGAACTCATTTGATTTATACTCAGTTGATTCAAATTCAGTTGATTTATACTCGGTTGATTCATACTTAATTGTTTTATATTCAGTTGATTCTTACTCAGTTCATTTGTATTTAATTCATACTCAGTTGAAACATATTCAATTGATTCATACTTAGTTGATTCATAATCAGTTGATTCATACTCAGTTCATTCGTATTTGATTGATTTTTACTCAGTTGATTCACATTCAGTTGATTCATACTCTGTTGATTCATTCTAAGTTGATTGACACTCAGTTGATTTATATCCAGTTGATAAGAGAGACAGTGTTCAAGATATACAATGTTTTGCACAACAACACAAAACCCTTCTTGTCTGGGCATGTCCCCTCCTGTCGAGAATATATATTGTGGCTCCTGCACCCGAGACAGAATTATGTGAGCATAAAGTGATGAAGCCTGTTGAGATGAGCGGTGAAGAGTCTTCTCAGACAATGTGAACAGTCCAATCACCATGGTACACTGCCCTGAGGATACTGTCATCTGAATAATGAGAATATTTACAGGAATCAAGATTGAAAACAACTTTTGTTTTCACTGTGTTGCTACTAATGTCCTGTTTTGTATCTAGAACTGTCAATCCTTGGATATCACACAACTCGATTTCGTATATATATATATAAATATATATACTATTTTTTTATTTTCCTAAATGAACTCTCCTGAAGAATCAATAAAGTACTATCGATCTATCTATCTATCTATCTATCTATCTATCTATCTATCTATCTATCTATCTACCTACCTACCTACCTACCTACCTACCTACCTACCTACCTACCTACCTATCCATCCATCCATCCATCCATCCATCCATCCATCCATCTATCTATCTATCTTAATACACACACACACACACACACATATTATAAATATATATATATATATATATATATATATATATATATATATATATATATATGTCTTGATTGGATTATCCGGAGAATAGTGCTCGATACCGTGGTAGAGCGCAATATATATATATATATATATATATATATATATATATATATATATATATATATATAAACATGGGAGCCAATACTTCCCTGCTTGGCACTCAGCATCAAGGGGTGGAATTGGAGGTTATATCACCAAAAAGTATTCCCGCTGCTGCGCACTGCTCCGCTCACCTCCCAGGGGGTGATCAAGGGTGTTAGGTCTAATGCAGAGAAAAATTTCGCCACATCTAGTGTGTGTGAGTGACGATCATTGATACACGTACATATATATATATATATATATATATATATATATATATATATATATATATATATTAGAGATGCGCGGTTTGCGGTCACATCCGCAGAGTCCGCGGAGAAACCGCGGGTCGGGCGGTTGACATGACGAAAAAATACATTTTAATTAGATTCGGGCGGATGGCGGTTGAACCATCCGGAAATATTTAATATGCATGGTTCTGTGACCGGTATCCTTTGCCATTCAAAGAGCCATTTAAGACCCGTGTCATAAAGCGAAGAAGACATGAAAAGACGCCATAATTCTCCTGAATGACTGCCGGCAGTCACCCAGATAATAAGTATTAAGACGTGCTATGAAGCCATTGGCTTTGTCGCCTACTACAACATGTACGATCTGCTTGTAAGTTCTGCTTGTAAGTTCAGCATCATGTTGTGTGTGGCTTCCGCAGCAACACGCACACGACTGCAAGGCATAATGGGTGACACAGAGTACACTATTGGTTGTGATATAAACAAATTTAACACTCTTAGTAATATGCGCCATGCTGTGAAGCCACACCAATTAAGAACGACAAACACATTTCGGGAGAACATCCTCCCAGTAACACAACATAAACGCAACACAACAAATACCCATAATCTTTTGTATTCATGACACTTAATGACTATTTATTATTTATTTATTATATTTATTATATTATTATATTATATTATTATATTTATTATAATTTATTTATTATATTTGGACTGATAGACGCGTGCTTGCTAGACGTGCTAACGAGCACGGGAATACTACGACGGCTACATCCAGCGGCCTGTGAAGCAGGGGAGTATAGTAGCAGCGGGGGCCGTCTATGGAGCAGACGCCAGCGGTGTGATCAGAAACGCAGATGCCGAGCGGGGCTAAAAACAAAGCAGAAGGCTAATCCCCACAGAACACCACTTCCCTCCATCCTGAAGCCGGATTTAAATGGAAGATGCGAGACTACTGGTCTGGGTAAGGAGTCAGTTAAATTAGAACAAGTTTTTTCTGCTTTGAGTGTTTCAGAGTTGGACATGTGTTTTACTGAGGTGGCTAACTGTGATGCGTGCAGTTTATCAAAGCAACAAACAAACAATCGGAAAATTCCCGTTACTGAGGTGGCTAACTATGATGCGTGCAGTTTATCAAAGCAACAAACAAACAATCGGAAAATTCCCGTCGTATCAATTCCTAGATATGGTCGTAATTATACTAAATGCACTGGGCATAATAAACACAACATTATTAATATTGCTACTACTGATAATTTGATCAAAAATTCCCTAAAACAGCCCACTACCTATAATATAGGTTTTTTAAACATAAGATCATTGTCTCCCAAAACGTTGTTAGTTAATGATATCATCAGAGACAACAATCTTAACGGCATCGGTCTCAGCGAAACCTGGCTTAAACCAAACAACTTTTTTGCGCTAAACGAGGCATGTCCTCCTAACTTTACACATGCGCATATTGCCCGTCCTCTTAAAAGGGGTGGGGGGGTCGCACTAATATACAACGAAAACTTTAATCTTAGTCCTAACATAAATAATAAATATAAATCGTTTGAGGTGCTTACTATGAGGTCTGTCACACCGCTGCCTCTACACCTGGCTGTTATCTACCACCCCCCAGGGCCCTATTCGGACTTTATCAATGAATTCTCAGAGTTCGTTGCTGATCTAGTGACACACGCCGATAATATAATCATAATGGGGGACTTTAATATCCATATGAATACCCCATCGGACCCACCGTGCATAGCGCTCCAGACTATAATTGATAGCTGTGGTCTCACACAAATAATAAATGAACCCACGCATCGCAACGGTAATACGATAGACCTAGTGCTTGTCAGGGGTATCACCGTTTCCAAAGTTATGATACTCCCTTATACTAAAGTATTGTCCGATCATTACCTTATAAAATTCGAGGTTCAGACGCATGTTCGGCAAACTAATAATAATAATAACTGCTATAGCAGCCGCAACATTAATACGGCCACAACGACAACTCTTGCTGACCTACTGCCCTCGGTAATAGCACCATTCCCAAAGTATGTGGACTCTATTGATAACCTCACTAACAATTTTAACGACGCCCTGCGCGAAACCATTGATAACATAGCACCGCTAAAGTTAAAAAAGGCTCCAAAAAAGCGTACCCCGTGGTTTACAGAAGAAGCTAGAGCTCAGAAATTATTATGTAGAACGCAAATGGCGCACGACTAAACTTGAGGTGCACCATCAAGCATGGAGTGATGGTTTAATAACTTATAAACGCATGTTTACCTTAGCTAAAGCTAAATATTACTCAAATCTCATCCACCGTAATAAAAACGATCCTAAATTTTTATTTAGTA
Source organism: Nerophis ophidion (assembly GCF_033978795.1). NCBI lineage: Eukaryota > Metazoa > Chordata > Actinopteri > Syngnathiformes > Syngnathidae > Nerophis > Nerophis ophidion. Next base: position 48,146,745 of record NC_084612.1, on the reverse strand, counting down.
CGGTAGCATCGCTAACCCAACAAGGGACTCCTTCCAGTAGCTCCACCCACTCAGCTGATGACTTTATGCAATTCTTTAGTAAGAAAATTGAAGTCATTAGAAAGGAGATTAAAGACAATGCGTCCCAGCTACAACGGGGTTCTATTAACACTGACACGATTGTATATATGGCGGATACTGCCCTCCAAAATAGTTTCTCTTGTTTTGAGGAAATAACATTAGAGGAATTGTTACAACGTGTAAATGGAATAAAACAAACAACATGTTTACTTGACCCACTTCCTGGGAAACTGATCAAGGAGCTCTTTGTATTATTAGGTCCATCAGTGCTAAATATTATAAACGTATCACTTTCCTCGGGCACTGTTCCCCTAGCATTCAAAAAAGCGGTTATTCATCCTCTTCTTAAAAGACCTAACCTCGATCCTGACCTCATGGTAAACTACCGACCGGTGTCTCACCTTCCCTTTATTTCCAAAATCCTCGAAAAAATTGTTGCGGAGTAGTTAAATGAACACTTAGCGTCCAACAATCTATGTGAAACCTTTCAATCCGGTTTCAGGGCAAATCACTCCACGGAGACAGCCCTCGCAAAAATGACTAATGATCTATTGCTAACGATGGATTCTGATGCGTCATCTATGTTGCTGCTCCTCGATCTTAGCGCTGCTTTCGATACCGTCGATCATAATATTTTATTAGAACGTATCAAAACACAAATTGGTATGTCAGACTTAGCCCTGTCTTGGTTCAACTCTTATCTTACTGATAGGATGCAGTGCGTCTCCCATAACAATATGACCTCGGACTACGTTAAGGTAACGTGTGGAGTTCCTCAGGGTTCGGTCCTTGGCCCTGCACTCTTCAGCATCTACATGCTGCCGCTAGGTGACATCATACGCAAATATGGTATTAGCTTTCACTGTTATGTTGATGACACCCAACTCTACATGCCCCTAAAGCTGACCAACACGCCGGATTGTAGTCAGCTGGAGGCGTGTCTTAATGAAATTAAACAATGGATGTCCGCTAACTTTTTGCAACTCAACGCCAAAAAAACGGAAATGCTGATTATCGGTCCTGCTAGACACAGACCTCTATTTAATGATACAACTCTAACATTTGACAACCAAACAATTAAACAAGGCGACACGGTAAAGAATCTGGGTGTTATCTTTGACCCAACTCTCTCCTTTGAGTCACACATTAAAAGCTTTACTAAAACGGCCTTCTTTCATCTCCGTAATATCGCTAAAATTTGCTCCATTCTATCCACTAAAGACGCTGAGATCATTATTCATGCGTTTGATACGTCTCGTCTCGATTACTGTAACGTATTATTTTCGGGTCTCCCCATGTCTAGCATTAAAAGATTACAGTTGGTACAAAATGCGGCTGCTAGACTTTTGACAAGAACAAGAAAGTTTGATCACATTACGCCTGTACTGGCTCACTTGCACTGGCTTCCTGTGCACTTAAGATGTGACTTTAAGGTTTTACTACTTACGTATAAAATACTACACGGTCTAGCTCTATCCTATCTTGCCGATTGTATTGTACCATATGTCCCGGCAAGAAATCTGGGTTCAAAGGACTCCGGCTTATTAGTGATTCCCAAAGCCCAAAAAAAGGTCGATAAGGTAGTGCGTCGATAAGGTAGCCGGGGTTGGGGGGCGCGGGGGTGTAAAATATATTCAGGAAGTGTCATGAATACAAAGGATTATGGGTATTTGTTGTGTTGCGTTTGTGTTGTGTTACTGTGAGGATGTTCTCCCGAAATGTGTTTGTCAATCTTGGCACATTTCAATCTTGAACGTGTAATTGCGGAAGCTGCACACAACATGTTGCCGGACCAACAATTAGTACGTACATGTTGTTGAAGGTGTCTAAGGCAATGGCTTCACAGCACGCCCATAATCTTGTAATCAGGATGAATGCTATTGGATAGTCGCGGAAACGTTAGCGGCTGTAATTGTCATCGTTATTCTGTGAAACAGGTTTAAATAGCTCTGTGAGTTATAAAGGCGGACAACCTCTGATGTATTTCAGGGGGCGATTGGTGGGCGGGTACGATTCTGATAAGATGTTGGTTCGGGTGGACGGAGGGTGGATGACGACTTTGGAGATGCGGATGATATAATTGCCTATCCGCACATCTCTAATATATATATATATATATATATATATATATATATATATATATCCATCCATCCATCCATTTTCTGCCGCTTATTCCCGTTCGGGGTCGCGGGGGGCGCTGGCGCCTATCTCAGCTACAATCGGGCGGAAGGCGGGGTACACCCTGGACAAGTCGCCACCTCATCGCAGGGCCAACACAGATTGACAGACAACATTCACACTCACATTCACACACTAGGGCCAATTTTAGTGTTGCCAATCAACCTATCCCCAGGTGCATGTCATATATATATATATATATATATATATATATATATATATATATATATATATATATATATATATATGAACCCCGTTTCCATATGAGTTGGGAAATTGTGTTGGATGTAAAAAAAAACGGAATATAATTATTTGCAAATCCTTTTCAACCCATATTTAATTGAATGCACTACAAAGACAAGATATTTGATGTTCAAACTCATAAACTTGAGTTATCTTTTTTTTGCAAATAATAATTAACTTAGAACTGCGAGGTGATGGCGACTAGTCCAGGTTTACTACGCCTTTCGCCCGATTGTATCTGAGATAGGCACCGCGACCCCAAAGGGAATAAGCGGTAGAAAATGGATGGATATATATGTATATATATATATATATATATATATATATATATATATATATATATATATATATATATATATATATATATATATATATATATATATTAGAGATGCGCGGATAGGCAATTATATCATCCGCAACCGCATCACCAAAGTCGCCATCCACCCGCCGTACACCCGAACCAACATTTTATCAGAACCGCAACCGCCAGCCACCCGCCCGTAGAAATACATCAGAGGTCGGCCACCTTTACCACTCAAAGAGCTATTTAAACCCATTTCACAGAGTAAATCAGACAATGGGAGCCACTAACGTTCTCGCAAATATCCGATGGTGTTCATCCTGATGACAAGAATAAGGGCGTGTTGTGAAGCCATTGCCTTTGACACCTTCAACATGTACAAATCGATTGTTAGTCCAGCAACATGTTGTTTGCAGCTTCCGCAACCACATGTACAAGATTGAAGGGCATACTGAGTGATACAGAGTACACTGATGGTTGTGATATAAACAATTTTAACACTCTTACTAATATGCGCCACGCTGTGAAGCCACACCAGACAAGAATGACAAACACATTTCGGGAGAACACCCTCACAGTAAAACAACATAAACGCAACACAACAAATACCCAGAATCCTTTGCATCCTTGATAATTCCTGAATATATTTTACACCAAATGAGACCGCAAACCGTGCATCTCTAATATATATATATATATATATATATATATATATAAACCCCGTTTCCATATATATATATATATATATATATATATATATATGTACATTTTTGCCCCTTCTGTCTGCATTTTCTCCTTCTTTTTATCCCCTCCTGCTCCGGTCCGGCTTTGCCAAACACTAATAAGGACAAAATTAAAAAAAATAAAAACAAATACAAATGAAAAGATTCAGCACAGACACAGCTCATGGACAATAAAGCTACATAAATAGAGAATGCCGTGTTGTGGGCCTCAGACACTTAGCATAATGCTATCATGTGTGACTTTTAAGTTGAGAAGAGACCTTGAACTGGTCATCAGTCAAGTATGCAAACTCTACTCGCAAATAATCCATCATCTTAGCTCTGAGACCTGGCTAACGCTAACGAGGAATAAAACATTCAGCTAATAGAATATGGAGAAGATGTTAATCAAGGGGAGCTCAAGTTGAGGTAACTAAGTTTCCACCTCTTCCAGCTGCATCGTCTCCTGGTAATGACATTACCCAGACAGGAAGTGCAGTCTCAATCACATTTGCATCCATCCCGCTATTCACTGCACCTATTATCAGCCTGTTGGACGCAGGGAGCTTCTGGAATCCGTCCAAGAGTTCTTTTAATCACTCCTTACTCTGGGTAATGTTCCTAGCTGACGGCAGGTGCAATCGCAACGTCCAATCTTACTTCTACAAGAAGTCTTCCAGTATGGAGTGCACACTTGAAGTTGTTGTTGCAACCGACATCATTCAAACATAGAAATACTTTGTACTTTAGACTCTGAGTAGTACTGACGTCCCGGCTTTTGGCAAGTGATTCTAGTGGTCTTCTTCTTGCGTTCTACCTTCCACATTTTTCATCCGATTCAAACCGTTCCAACTATTCTGGAATCTTGGGCTTTACCTTGTCAAATTCTCAAAAGAAATCCCAGATTTCCCCAAACTCCAGGTTTTCCAGGACATGTTTCCCATTCAAAATGAATTGACCATTTTTCAAATTTCCACCATTTCTATATTTTCAGCCATTTTAAAATATTCCATCTTCAATTTGGAAATTCAAACTATAATTTTTCCAAGTTTTCCAGCAATTCCTAGAATTCCTTTTTTTATTCTGGTGACTACTACTCCCACATTTTTCAACCCACTTCAACCGTTCTACTGTCAGAATGTTCCTCTTAACAAGGAAAAAAAAAGAAGTTGTTTTGTGAACTAGAATAACCCCTGGTTTTCCAGAAATTCCTGGAATTCCTTAATACCATTTATCAATTAAAAATGTAACTACTTCAACATTTCTTGACCGATTTGAAAAATTCCAACACCAACAATTTCAACTCATTTAGAACATTCAAGGCTTTATACATTTTTCAAAAAAATTCCCGCTTTTCCCTAAATTCTCAAATTTCTCCTTCAGCAATTTAAAAACAATCCCGGATTTCCAAGAATTCCCAGTTTTCCGGGACATTTTCCCCATTCAATATAAATTAGTCATTTTTCAAACTTCCACCATTTCCACATTTTTAACCGATTCAAACCATTCCACCTTCAAAATATTCCACCTATCCTGGAAAATCATACTTACATTTTTCGAAGTACAAAAAATTCCACAAATTCCCAGAATTCCCTTTTTTTCAAACTCTTTTTTGACCCTTTGTTTTGGCAACTACCCCTTAGTTAATACCATTTCTCAATTCAACATTTTTTGATCGATTTGAAAAATTCCAACACCAACCATTTCAACTCATTCAGAACATTCATGTCTTTTAACATTTTCCCATGAAATTCCAATTGAATTGTTCTATGTTTAACAAATTTCCAGCAATTACATTTTTTAACACTATATCTAACCTTTTTTAGTGCATGACTGCTTTCACATTTTTCAACAATTGGAAAAAAACAATTCCCGGATTTCCAAGAATTCACACTTTTTAGGGACATTTTACCTACTCAAAATGAATTGGAGATTTTTACAAAACTACCACAATTGCCACATTTTTAAACCGATTCCAACCATTCCACTTTCAACACATTCAATTTATCCTGGAATTTCAAACTAGCAATTTTCTATGTTAAATTTTTTTCCAGGTATTCCTGTTTTTTTTTTGTTTTCTAACACTATATTTAACCTTTTTAGTGCGATGACACCTTTCACACTTTTCAACCCATTTCAAGCATTTCACTGTCAAAATATTCTTCTTATTCAAGAAAAAAACAACAAGTTGGTTTAAGAACTTGAACATATTCCCTGTTATCCCAAAATTCCGTATTAGCATTTTTCAATTTTAAAAAGTGTTACTACTTACACATTTCTTGACCGATTTAAACAATTCAAACACCAACCAACTCAGCTCATTCAGGACTTTGATGCTATTAATAATTTTCAAAAAAATCCCGCTTTTCTCAAAATTTCCAGGAAGGGCCCATTGAAATGAATGGGACATTTTTCAAAGTTCCACAACTGCCACATTTTTAATCTGATTCAAACCGTTCCTACTTCAAAATATTCAGCCTGTTCAGGACTTGTGTGCTCTAATTCAACAAATATAAAAAAAATCCCGGGTTTCCAAGACTTTCCAGTTTTTAGGGACATTTTCCCCACTCAAAATTAATTGGACAGTTTTAAAAATTTCTCAATTCCCACATTTTTCAACCGAGTCAAACCATTCAATCTTCAACACATTCAATTTATCCTAGAATTTCAAACATTCATTTTTCCATGTTCAACAAATCTCCAGGAATTCCTTTTTTTAACACTATTTCTAACGTTTTTTAGTGTGATGACTCCTTTCTCATTTTTCAACCCATTTCAAGCGTTCCACTCTCAAAAAATTCCTCTTATTTAGAACAAAGAAGAAAAAAAACAAGTTGGTTTAAAAATTAGAAAAAAATTCCCTGTTATCCTGAAATTCCCTAATACAATTTATAAAGAAAAAAAAACTGTTACTACTTCAAGATTTCTTGACAGATTTAAACAATTCCAACACCAACCAAGTAGGCTCAGTCAGGAAATGTATGCTTTTTTTTTTTAAATACTGCTTTTCACAAAATTTCCAGGAAGTTCCTTTTGAAATGAATTGGACATTTTTTTTAAAGTTCCACAAGTCCCACCTTTTTTAATCTGATTCAAACCGTTTCAACTTTGAAATATTCAGCCTGTTCAGGAATTCTGTGCTCTTATTCAACAATTAGAAAAAAACAATCCCGGATTTCAAAGTATTCCCAGTTTTTAGGGACATTTTCTCCACTCAAAATGATTTTGGCAATTTTTCAAAGTTCCACAACTCCCAAATTTTTCAACCAATTCAAACCATTCCACCTTGAACACATTCAATTTATTCTGGAAATTCAAACACTCATTTTTCCATGTTTAACAAATTTACGGAATTCCTGTAACACTATTTCTAAATGTTTTTTTTTAGTGCGATGACTCCTTTCACATTTTTCAACCCATTTCAAGCGTTCCACTGTTCAAAAATTCCTCTTAGTCAGGAAAAATAATCAAGTTGGTTTAAGAAGTAGGAAAAATTCCCTGTTTTCTTGAAATTCCGTAATACCATTTTTCAATAGAAAAACTGTTACTATTTCAACATTTCTTGACCGATTTGAACAATGCCAACACCAACCAAGTCAGCTCATTCAAGAAATTCATGCTGTTAATCTTTATATTTTTTTTACATACCGCTTTTCCCAAGATTTCCAGGAAGTTCCTTTTGAAATGAATTGGACATTTTTTTAAAGTTACACAAGTCCCACATTTTTTAATCTGATTCAAACCGTTTCAACTTCGAAATATTCTGGCTGTTCAGGAATTCTGCTTTTTTTTTCAACAATTAGAAAAAAACAATCCCGGATTTCAAAGAATTTCCAGTTTTTAGGGACATTTTCCGTACTGAAAATGAATTGGCCATTTTTCAAGTTCCACATTTTTCAACCAATTCAAAACATTCCACCTTCAACACATTCAATTTATCCTGGAATTTCAAACAATCATTTTTCTATGTTTAACACATGTCCAGAAATTCCTGTGTGTTTTTAACACTATTTCTAACCTTGTTTAGTGCGATGAATGCTTTCATATTTTTCAACCCATTCCACTGTGTCATGACAAAAAAAGTTGGTTTGGGAACTTGGAAAAGTTCCCTCTTTTCCCAAAAGTCCGTAATACCAGTTTTCAATTAAAAAGCGGTTATTACTTCAACATTTCTTGACCGATTGAAACAATTCCAACACCAACCAAGACAGCTCATTGAAGACATTTCATGCTGTTAATAATTTGAAAACAAAATCCCTCTTTTCCCAAAATTTCCAGGAAGTTCCCAGGCATTTTTTCCCCCAAATTACACAACTCCTACATTTTTCAACCTATTCAAGCCATTCCAACATCAACACATTCCACTCCTCCAACGAATACTTTGCCAAGTTCCAAACCAAATCCCGTGTTTTCCTGGAAATTCAAGCTCTTCAGTATTCCAACATTCAAACTATTCTTACATTCATACTAAATTCTGTCAGCATTGCAGTTACTTTACAAATATTTGCTCTTCTATGTCACTTTTTGTCTGCTTTTATGTAGAAGTGTTTTTAGACCCTCAGTCCGCACTCTGGACACCCATGTTTTAAGGGGTTCTGTGGTGAGACATCTCTACAGCCACCCTCTCCCTTTTCATGTCCAAGCCACTATTGATGCTTTCTGGCCATCATGTACTTGTCTGTGTTTGTTTGGAGAGTTCTTATTTTGTTGCAAGCTGCCGTCTCCAAAAATGCTGCCTTTTTTTGGCTTGTTCTACAAAGTTGGGGCTCTTTCATCATAAAGTTTTTTTTTCCTGGCATCCAAATCAAAACTTCCTTCAGTTGGTTGCTCACCTGGTGTTGGCAGGAGATGTGCATCCGTGGTCATGTTCGACGCCATATGCTTGCAGTGCGGCCCCAGGTCCCAGCGGGTCCTTCTTTGGGACTGTACCCTTCTGGGGCGGGGCCACGGTGATTACTAACAACTTGAATAAGTGCTAGCGACAAATGATTCGCCATGAACTGTGAAGGAATCCCCTTACTGCTCGTTTTGTTTAGGAGCAGATACAAAAAGTCCACTTTTTTAGCATGCCTAAGGTGCATTTTATTTACATGTGTACATACATAAGCCACACTGGACTATAAGTCACAGATCTATATGTTGTGAAATGACTAGTTTACACTGAAATATTCTGTAAATGTTTACTTACATACCTTAATTATGTCTGCAACAGGGCAGTAAAACAGCTCATCAAACAAAACATAAGTCGCACCGGACTATAAGTTGCATATATATATATATATATATATATATATATATATATATATATATATATATATATATATATATATATATATACATATATATATATATATATATATACATATATATATATATATATATATATATATATATATATTTATACAAACCTCGTTTCCATATGAGTTGGGAAATTGTGTTAGATGTAAATATAAACGGAATACAATGATTTGCAAATCCTTTTCAACCCATATTCAATTGAATGCACCACATAAACTCATAAACTTTATTATTTTTTGCAAATAATAATTAACTTAGAATTTTGTGGCTGCAACGCCTGCCAAAGTAGTTGGGAAAGGGCATGTTCACCACTGTGTTACATAACCTTTTCTTTTAACAACACTCAATAAACGTTTGGGAACTGAGGAAACTAATTGTTGAAGCTTTGAAAGTGGAATTCTTTCCCATTCTTGTTTTATGTAGAGCTTCAGTCGTTCAACAGTGCGGGGTCTCCGCTGTCGTATTCTACACTTTCTAATGTGCCACAGATTTTCGATGGTAGACAAGTCTGCACTGCAGGCGGGCCAAGAAAGTACGCGCACTCTTTTTTTACGAAGCCACGCTGTTATAACACGACCTGAATGTGGCTTGGCATTGTCTTGCTGAAATGAGCAGGGGCGTCCATGAAAAAGACGGCGCTTAGATGGCAGCATATGTGGTTCCAAAACCTGTAAGTACCTTTCAGCATTATGGTGCCTTCACAGATGTGTAAGTTACCCATGCCTCGGGCACTAATACACCTCCATACCATCACAGATGCTGGCTTTTGAACTTTGCGTCGATAACAGTCTGGATGGTTCGCTTCCCCTTTGGTCCGGATGACACGATGTCGAATATTTCCAAAAACAATTTGAAATGTGGACTCATCAGACCACAGAACACTTTTTCACTTTGCATCAGTCCATCTTAGATGATCTCCGGCCCGGAGAAGCCAGCGGCGTTTCTGGATGTTGTTGATAAATGGCTTTCGCTTTGCCGAGTAGAGCTTTAACTTGCACTTACAAATGTAGCGACAAACTGTATTTAGTGACAGTGGTTTTCTGAAGTGTTCCTTAGCCCATGTGGTGATATCCTTTAGGGGTTGAGGTCGGTTTTTGATACAGTGCCGTTTGAGGGATCGACGGTCACATTCATTCAATGTTAGTTTCCGGCCATGCCGCTTACGTGGAGTGATTCCTCCAGATTTTCTGAACCTTTTGATAATATTATGGAGCGTAGATGTTGAAATCCCAAAAATTCTTACAATTGCACTTTGAGAAACGTTGTTCTTAAACTCTTTGGCCATTTGCTCACGCAGTTGTGGACAAAGGGGTGTACCTCGCCCCATCCTTTCTTGTGAAAGACTGAGCATTTTTTGGGAAGCTGTTTTTACACTCAATCATGGCACCCACTTGTTACCAATTAGCCTGCACACCTATGGGATGTTCCAAATAAGTGTTTGATGAGCATTCGTCAACTTTATCAGTATTTTTTGCCACCTTTCCCAACTTCTTTGTCACGTGTTGTTGCATCAAATTCTAAAGTTAATGATCATTTGCAAAAAAAAACAGCTGATTAGACAAAACAGAAGTCGTCGTCATGGACCCATTAGCTGTGCAATTAGCTAGACAGACTCAATAACTCCACGGTGACGTTTTTGGTGAATTTACTGAGGAATTTGTGAGAGAGCGTATTAGCTAATGCTATCATCACCGTAGCACGTACAAATATGCATGAAAACACTCCTACAGACATCACACATGGGACATTTGAGTGAATGAGAATAGTTTTAGTTGTATTGTAAAACTTACAAACGTTGCTTGGAGTGATGAATGAAGAATCCATACGAGTAGAACGCAATAGACGGCTAGAAAACCGAATGACAACTTTGCTTCGGGTAGGATTTAAAAACAGAAAAAAGTTCAAACAGAAGGGCAATGTTGCGCTGCAGTTCCTGCAGTGAGCAAACCCATTTCACAAGACTGCACCAGATAGCTTCTGTGTTTGTTTTTTTGAACAAGTTACTTTAGAGTTGACTAAAAAAAAAAATCAAAAAATTAGCCACACACTGTTATAGGCTGCAGGGTTCAAAGCGTAGGAAAAAAAGTAGTGGCTTATAGTCGGTACAAAGGCAGGACATTATGTGAAGTGAGTAGGACTCATAGTGAAAACATCTCCTTTTGGAGATGTCTTTATTTTTAAGAGTGTTCTTGTGATTTGTGATGGGCTCTAAACGTGTTAGCATATTAGATAACACTAACGAAGCTAACTTTCTTACATTACCATAGCATGTACAAATACGCATGAAAAAAACCCTACAGACATCACACATGGGACGCTATAGTAAGTAAGAATAGTTTTAGTTATATTCTAAAACATACAGAAGTTGCTTGGACAGATGAATGAATAATCCATACGAGTAGAAACGCTATGGACAGTTACAGTTTGTAGTTCAAGGCATTAAAACAGGAAGTACATGGGATGCTTTAATAAGTAAGAATTGTTTTAGTTACATTGTAAAACTTACAAACGTTGCTCAGAGTGATAAAGGAAGAATCCACATGAGTAGTTACGCTATGGATGGTTACACTTTTCAGTTGAAGGCTTTAAAACAGGAAGTGAATGGGACACTTTAGTAAGTAAGAATTGTTTATGTTATATTTCACATTTTACTAACATCGTTTGGAGCGATGAATGAAGAATCCGTATGAGTAGAACATTATGGATGGTTATACGTTTCAGTTGAAGGCATTAAAACAGGAAGTACATAGGATGGTTAAGGAAGTAAAAATTGTTTTATTTCTACTGTAAAACTTACAAATGTTGCTTGGAACGATGAATGAAGAATCCATATGAGTAGAATGCTATGGATGGCTAGAAGAAGAAAAAAAGTGAAACCAAACTGTTTTTGTCCAACTGAAATGTAATCAGATGTTTGAGAGTGATATGAGTAGGTTACATGAGGAAAAAAACATCGTAATAAATTAAATATCCATCCATCCATCCATCCATTTTCTACCGCTTATTCCCTTTTGGGGTCGCGGGGGGCACTGGCGCCTATTAGAGATACAATCGGGCGGAAGGCGGAGTACACCCTGGACAAGTCGCCACCTCATCGCAGGGCCTAAATTAAATATAGTTCTTAAAATAAAAATATATGCTGCTTGACTTCTGGTTGATTGTTGGTGTTTCAGAATCATAACTATTTTATTTATTAATCCCCGAGGTTAAATTATAAAAATAAATTAAGAATTACAAATGATCAATTAAAAAGTTTCCTGGTGCAGGGACAACAAACCCATGGGCCGTAGTTTGGACACCACTGTTTCAAGTCCTAGTTAATGCGTCCCTATGTCTACAAAGCACGCTGTGTGGTTTTCCGCCACATTTCTTTCTATTGACATAGACATCACAGGTTTGACAAAAAGATTGGCAGACTTGGTAACAGAACAACAAAGACGACTATTCACAACTTTATCTTTCTGAAACTGAATATACTGAGGATGAACTGCTGCTTTTAGAAGCCAGCACGGACAAAGGGTGAGACGTTTGAGCAGGCGGATGCCGAAAGAGTGAGGTGAAAGTGACTTTGGTGCTGTAAATGTGGAATTTGAAGCCGTGTTATTTCGACATAAATGGAGTGCTTACCTAAATAAACCGGACAAACAGACAACTGTCCATCGAGTGAGTCACTTTAATTACATACACGATGCACGCAACACATCATGCTTGTTTTTTACATATACATACACTGTCTGGCTAGCTGTGCACAAACACAACATGAAATAATATTTTACAGATACTGTAATATGATTGTTCATGTTTTTCAGTCAATACAGATTGCTGTCCTATCACAGTGTTGTGTATTACAAACGCCAATGTGTTTCCTGCCGACGTACAAGCTAGCGTATCTCTTTCCGTAGTTTGCTTTCACGGCTAAAACCGTAGCACGCCGATGTTTTAGTACGCTACAAAAGTAGTTCCTCAGTGTTCTCTCTTACAAAAGCAATGTTGGTACAGTTTGTTATTATACAGGTTACACAACGTAAATGAAGTATTGTTGACGCTTTTTGAACACAATATTTAATTGATTACTAATGAAGTGAATTAGCTTGTATTATGTTCTACATAGGGTGATGTTTATATTCAACTTGGAGAAAGCAAACCACCAGGTTTAAGTAAAACATGTTTAAGCCCGTAATAAAATAAGGAACCTTATCCAGACATTCGCATATGGACTGGAATTAGCGCTCTCACGAGAAGAAGCAATAAAAATCAGGCTTCGGAATGCAAAAATGATAGCTCTATCCTCTATCCATGTTTATCTTAGACGCCAACCTACAAGTTATGGTATACATGGTCAGGTTGTACTCTCCTGAATTAGCACACACCCAGACAGAGAAAGAAGGAATACACAACTGTGGTTTGGTTCATCCAAAAGCGGAGAGACACATTTTCTTGACCTGGCCTCCACCAAGTGCTGCAGACCTGTATAATGACACTTGCTTGTAATAGAGCAACTTTTGGTTTCGTAAAGGGTCCTTGACGTCTCTTTTGATCGGGCCGCACTGCCGTGTTGCCTTTCTGTCTGGTAGAGGACGACAAGACCAGAAATACACATCACTAACATTAGCCACATTGCTAGCTACCGAGAACGAGATTATTATTTTATAGGTTAGAAAGCCAAAATAAAACACTTCTATGTTCTTGTCTGTTGTATTTTTTTACATTATAAAAGGATGTTGCTGAATAGGCGGTATGTCCATCCATCCATCGATTCTTCTGCTTACCCGAGGTCGCGTCGCGGGGGCGGCAGCCTAAGCAGGGAATTGCAGACTTCACTTTTCCCAGCCACTTTGTCCAGCTCCTCCCGGGGGATCCCGAGGCGTTCCCAGGCCAGCCGGGAGACATAGTATTCCCAACGTGTCCTGGGTCTTCCCCGTGGCCTCCTGCCGGTCGGACGTGCCCCAAACACCTCGGAGGCGTTCGAGTGGTGTCCTGAGCAGATGCCTGAACCACCTCATCTGGCTCCTCTCCATGTGGAGGAGCAGCGGCTATAATCTGAGCTCCCCCCGGATGGCAGAGCTTCTCACCCTATCTAAGGAAGAGCCCCGCCACCCAGCGAAGGAAACTCAGGGAACTTGGAGCGCCAACTGTAAAATCTACATCAAGCTTAATGGAGGTCCAGAAGCAAGAGTACTTGTTGTCAATGACATCAAGGACCTGGACAAATTTTAAAGTTTACACAGCTTCCACAACAACGATGATAATGGACTCTGACAGAAAACAAGCACCTAAATTCAACATCAACACGACTATGTTGCAAGGGACAACTAAAAAAGAAGACCTAGATTCAGGATTCTTATAGAGATTATTGTAACAACATCAAAGATTGGTGAACAAGAAAATATAGAACTAAAAATCTTCTGCAACAAAGATCACAAAAACCAGGATTTGGAAAACGATATAAATCCTGATACATTTTTTCCCCCCACATCAGTAATAACGTTTTTTGTTACACAGATGAGCAATAAAATAGCAACATTAAAAGTGATAACAAATTTTAACAGCAGAAGCTTGTATGCTAACTACAACAACATGAAGAACTTTTTGGAACACATCAACAAACCGTTCAAAGTGATCGCCTTCACAGAAACATGGATTGAAGATAAAAAGGAATAGATTTTGATCTGGAAGGATATGAACTAAACTACATCAACAGAACCAACACAAATGGAGGAGGAGTAGCTGTGTATGTGATGAAGAACCTGAACTACAAAGTTGTAAAAAAAACACATAATTTGCTATAGATAATATCTTAGAATGTATTAACATTGAAATATGTCAGGAAAATAGCAAAAACATAGTAATCAGTTGTATACACCGATCACCTAAGTCAAGTATAGAAACATTTAAATGAATAAATGGGTTGTACTTGTATAGTGCTTTTCTACCTTCAAGGTACTCAAAGAATACTTGAAGAATGGATCAAAGCAACTTACATGGACAATGGTAAAGAAAAATACATTTCTTATGTGGTGATTTTAATATTGACTTATTGAACCCTAACAAGCAAAAATCTATTGATGACTTCATTGATACAATGTACAGCATCAGTTTACATCCTAAAATCACAAAGTCAAGCAGAATCACAGGACACTGTGCCACGCTTATTGATAATATTTTTACCAATAATTTGGATAATAATACTACAATTGGTCTACTTATAACCGACGTTAGTGATCATCTGCCAGTTTTTACAATATATGATGGAAACTGCAAAAAGAACATGGAAGACAAAAGGACATTTTGAAGACTGTGCACAGAGAAGAGGATGATTGCTTTCAAAATGGAGCTACAAAAGCAAGATTGGGACAATGTGTACAATGAAAAAGAGGTTGATGAAGCATATGAACATTTCTTAAACAATTTCATAATACTTTACAACAAACATTGTCCAAGGAGACAACTCAGTTTTAATGTAAACAGAGAAAGAATAATCAACCATGGATGACAAAAGGATTAAAAAATGCTTGTAAAAAGAAGAATACACTCTGTATAAATGTTATAGCACAAAGAACTACAGAGGCAGAAGTTAAGTACAAAAAGTATAAAAACAAGTTAACAAACATACTACGGTCATGTAGAAAAGAATATTACAGTGAATTATTGGACAGGAACAAAAATAATATGAGAGCAATATGGGGCATTCTCAATAGCATTATTAAAACTGGCACTAGGAGGGATTACCCCAGATACTTCTTAGACGGAAATAAACATAATGACAACATAAAGGAAGTAGTTGAAAGCTTTAATAACTACTTTGTAAATATTGGACCAAAATTGGAAGAAAGGATTCCAGACCCAGTTTCAATTGATGACTATAATGATACCATAGAGCGAAATCCCAATTCCATGTTCCTCAGTAATGTGACACAGGAGGAAATGTAAATCCAAGACTTCAACTGATTGTAACGGAATTGATATGGAAACGATAAAAAATGTTATTGGAGAGATCTCAGGACTATTGATGTATATTAGTAACCTATCATTTCAAACAGGTACATTTCCAAACAAAATGAAAATAGCTAAAGTTGCACCAATTTATTAGACTGGAGACAAACATCTGTTTACAAATTATAGACCTGTTTCTTTACTTCCACAATTTTCTAAAATCATTGAAAAACTGTTCAATAACAGATTAGAGAGTTTCATAAATGAAAATAGAATACTCATAGAGAACCAATATGGATACAGAGCTAATGTTTCAACTTTAATGGCTTTAATTGTTGCAATCTGCTGCTCAGATCTTCACATGTTTGTTATTTCCATTTTTGTTTCATTCTCAGTCTGACCCGTTTATTTCCTGTTTTGCCCATCACTCTGGTTACTCATTAGTTCACCTGCTACACTCGTACCGCACACCTGCTTCAGCTAATCACCCTCCTTTATAAGCCAGCCTTTTCTGTTCAGTCTTCCTCGGATCCTAATTTGCCCACGCGCAACAGTGACGACTCTCGACCTTCATCTTTGTATGTATATTCTCGCTAGCTTTTACGCTAAGCCATTTGTTTATTCCAGCTCACATGCTGAGGAATTGTTTTTCTGTTTTTGGTTTGCCTTCTCTTTACAGCAGTGTTTTTGTTCCTAGCCTTTTATTATTTAATAAATCCATTTATAACTTACCTTGTTGTGTTCATCGCTTCGACGCATCCACGGGAAAACCACACCGGCATTACAATGCCGAAGAAGAGTCATCACAGTAGGATCCGAGCATCAAAATGTTTTTCCGCGTCGAAACCACGGGAGGAACCCTTCGACTTGGGTTTGTGGTTGGAGCTCGTGGCTTGGGAGCAGGAAAGACTTGACTGTGGGCCTGAAGTCCCCTCCGAAGCCGTTCGCGCTGCCCCGAAGAGGCGGGGGGTCCAGTGGAGAGGTCCCCCGCACGGCAGTAATGTTCCAGCACCACTTATTCCTCCCCATGGACACAGCAAGTTTCACCCCGTCCAGGATTCACCCGTCATTACCGGTAATCCTGCTTGTTTTTTTTCAAATCATTCCTTAAGCTGCCATGACACTTTTTCTGACACAAGCGATGACGTCAATTGGGGAACGCCCACCGGTGACGCAACACCGGCCTCTGTTGATGACATTTTTTCAGAAGATTTTTATATTGTGGACAGTAATTCTCATTCCCAACCTTTTTTGAATATCAATAACATTCATGACAAGATACAGAATTATCAGGATATTTTTTCTTATTATTCTAGTCAACCTCAGTCACCTAGTTTTTCTCCTACACCTCCTTTAAAACCTCATTCTCCGGCCAAGTCCAAGGTGTTTCCTCCCTTTTCTAAAGGAAATTCTGGACAAATTAAAGGGGAGGAGTCGGCCCGCCTCCAAGCCTCCCACCACCCTCCCTTAAGGTCAGTCCCTGACCATAGGGAACGGGTCTGGGATCCCCGTCTGGAGGAAGGGGCTATGACCTATAGCTGTGCTACGGAGGTAGCACAGATACTACCCTCTAAACCACAGCCACCATGTAGACCTCCTCCACCTGTTTTTCCCCCGGCCAAATCTCAACGGCCTTGTAGACCTCCTCTACCTGATTTTCCCCCGGCCAAATCTCAACGGCCTTGTAGACCTCCTCCACCTGTTTTTCCCCCGGCCAAGTCTCAACGGCCTTGTAGACCTCCTCCACCGGTGTTCGGACTCGCGAGGTCATTACCTCCAGCACGTCCTCCACCACCGGTGTTCTGCACTGCTCCCAGTCTGGTTCTCACACCAGCACATGACTCTCGCCTGGTTTTCAAGCCAGAATTAGACTCTCGCCTGGTTTTCACACCAGAAAATGTTTCTAGCCTGGTTCTCAAGCCAGCACTAGACTCCCACCTGGTTCTCACACCAGCCTCCGACCCAGAACTGGTTCTCATACCAGTTACAGACTTTAGCCTGGATCTCACTCCAGCAACAGCTCCAAAGCTGGAGCCCACTCCAGTACCAGCTCCAGAGCTGGAGCCCACTCCAGTACCAGCTCCAGAGCTGGAGCCCACTCCAGTACCAGCTCTAGAGCTGGAGCCTACTCCAGCACCAGTGTCGACGACGGGGCTGGAGCCCACACCAACGTCGACAACGGGGCTGGAGCCTACAACTGTGTCGACAGGGCTGGAGCCTACTCCAGTACCAGCTCCACGCCGCCAAGCGCCGGTACCAGCTCCACGCCGCCAAGCGCCGGTACCAGCTCCACGCCGCCAAGCGCCGGTACCAGCTCCACGCCGCCAAGCACTGCCGACGACTAATACGCCTGCCTCTACGACGTCGCCGTTTGCTTCTACGCTGATGACAACTGCGGCTTCCACGCCTCCGACGACGCCTTCTGCGGCTTCCACGCATCAGACGACGCCTTCTGCGGTTTCCACGCATCAGACGACTCCTGCGGCTCCCAGGCCGCCTCCGACGACTCCTGCGGCTCCCAGGCCGCCTCCGACGACTCCTGCGGCTCCCAGGCCGCCTCCGACGACTCCTGCGGCTGCAGCACCCGCATCATCCTCGCCAGCTGCACTCGGGCCTGCTTTGGCTGCAGTCCCCGCACCCTCGTCTGCTGCTTCCAAGCCTGCTGGGATTTCGGTGCTGAGGCGTCGTCCACCACGTCGACCACGGGAGTGGCCTCTGCGAGGTCATCCTCCTCGCCAGACACTCCCTCCTCCATGTCGGCCACGGATGTGGCCGTGCCCGGGTCGTCCGCCTCGCCGGGCACCTCATCCTGCGAGGCGGCCACTAATGTGGCCTTTTCGAGGTCGCCCGCCAAAACTTTTTCGGCAGCAGCGTTCCACCCGCCGCCGCCACATGATGTGTCCTCGGTGGATTCGGGGACATGCGATCTGGCGACCCTCCACCGTGGCCTCCCTCCGCCCTCCCTTCGTTTGTGGACTTTCTGGTTTTGGGGAGGGGGTTCAAGTTTTTGTTTGTGTTTTTGAGACATCTGGTATCTGTCTTTTGTTGGGGGGGAATACTGTTGCGATCTGCTGCTCAGATCTTCACATGTTTGTTATTTCCATTTTTGTTTCATTCTCAGTCTGACCCGTTTATTTCCTGTTTTGCCCATCACTCTGGTTACTCATTAGTTCACCTGCTACACTCGTACCGCACACCTGCTTCAGCTAATCACCCTCCTTTATAAGCCAGCCTTTTCTGTTCAGTCTTCCTCGGATCCTAATTTGCCCACGCGCAACAGTGACGACTCTCGACCTTCATCTTTGTATGTATATTCTCGCTAGCTTTTACGCTAAGCCATTTGTTTATTCCAGCTCACATGCTGAGGAATTGTTTTTCTGTTTTTGGTTTGCCTTCTCTTTACAGCAGTGTTTTTGTTCCTAGCCTTTTATTATTTAATAAATCCATTTATAACTTACCTTGTTGTGTTCATCGCTTCGACGCATCCACGGGAAAACCACACCGGCATTACAATGCCGAAGAAGAGTCATCACATTAATTGAAATTACAGAATAAATTACCAATGCAATAGATAGTAAAAAAATGTGCGGCAGCAGTTTTTATGGATCTAACTAAAGCATTTGACACAATTAATCATAATAATTTAATCAAAAAACTAGAACGATATGGCATCAGAGGGTTAGTCTTAAACTGGATAAGTAGTTATCTAACAAACAGGAAACAATACGTGAAGCTAGGCGAACATACTTCTACAACGCTAAATTTATCCTGTGGTGTACCTCAGGGATCAATACTAGGACCTAAACTATTCAATCGCTATATAAATGACATTTGTAAAGTTACAAGAGATTTAAAGTTAGTATTATTTGCGGATGATACAACAGCGTTTTGTTCAGGAAAGAACACACAAAAGATAATACAAATAATAACAGAAAAAAAGAACAAATTAAAAAAATGGTTTGGCAAAAACAGACTATCATTGAATCTCAGTAAAACTAAAATAATGCTATTTGGTAACATTAGAAAAGAAAGTCAAACACAAATACAAATAGAAATTGAAAGAGTAAATGAAACCAAATTTCTAGGTATAATGATTAATGATAAATTGAACTGGAAATCTCCCATTAAAAATATACAACATAAAGTTGCAAGAAACACGTCAATAATGAATAAAGCTAAATATGTTTTAGACCAAAAATCACTTTATGTTCTATACTGCTCACTAGTGTTACCATATCTGAGTTACTGTGTAGAAATATGGGGAAATAATTACAAAAATACAGTTCATTCACTAACAGTGTCACAAAAAAGATCCGTTAGAATAATACATAATGTTGGATATAGAGAACATACAAACCCTTTATTTTCTGAATCAAAGACACTGAAAATCCACGGCATAGTGAAATTGCAAACAGCTAAAATTATACACAAAGCAAACTATGACCTGCTTCCCAAGAATATACAACAATTCTTCTCAAAAAAAGAGGAGAAATATACTCTTAGAGAAAAATGTAACTTAAAACATTTGTACGCACGTACAACACTTAAGACCTTCAGTGTATCAGTATGTGGAATTAAACTTTGGAATGGATTAAGCAAAGCAATTAAATAATGTACTAATATGATCCACTCCAAGATACTCTTCAAACTTAAAGTGTTTACAAAGTACAAAAAAGAAGAACCATGATAAACATTATGAATTTATTCACCCATTCATTCTTTCATTCTCAAAATATTCTTACTTATCTCATCGTATGGAATAAAACTTACTTCAACAATTATTTATTTATTTATTTTTATTGTGATTACATATGGAGTATATTGTGAATACATTGAGAACAGGAAGTGAACAAACGTTTTAGCAACTGTTATATAAAACAAAAGGGGTCGGATTAAATAAGCTCTGCTTTTTCCTACTCCTTTTCGAACTTGTTGAAAAGAGAAACTGGAAATTGTGATGCATCATGTTGTATGCTTGCATGTTCCAAATAAACTCAAACTCAACTCATTTGGGCCGTTTGTACCCGTGATGTTGTCCTTTCGGTCATAACCCAAAGTTCATGACAATAGGTGAGGATGGGAACGTATATCGAGCGGTAAATTGAGAGCTTTGCCTTCCGGCTCAGCTCCTTCTTCATTCACCACAACAGATCGATACAGCGTCCGCATTACTGAAGACGCCACACCGATCCGCCTGTTGATCTCACAATCCACTCTTCCCCCACTCGTGAATAAGACTCAGAGGTATTTAAACTCTGCCACTAGGAGCAAGGCGGTATGTCTAATATTTAAAATTTCAGACCGTCCAAAATGTTGACAGACATGTGTTGGTCTTTATTGAAGTTGCTACTCGATCGCTTAATAAAGCGTGATGCTTTTGTCTTCTCCCCGGTTTTTCTTCCGGTAGGTTCCTCCTAGATGAGCCGGATTCTGTCCGTCAGCTCACTGGTCTGCGGCTGTATCCTAAAATGCAGAATATTCCATTGCCATTTCGAAGCTTTACAGGACAAAGTGCATACTTTTGTTACTGAATATGGGATGATTTCGTTTTTCAAGGGACGGTTGGCAAGCCTCGTCTGCGGAAGCGTACTTAGAACTTTGAACGTCAACCTGCTTTCTGCTAACGCCCAAGGCTGCAGTCGTGTTCCTTCCCTTGGATTATCCCGACACAAACTAGCCCTTGGTCTACAGCGCATTTAATAATCATCCGGTCTTAATAGCAGTCATCACTACCGTTTAGTCCATTGTGGAGTCGTGTCCTCGGAGCAGACTGTTTTAAATTTGAAGGTTTCCACATGCACTGGCATGAATTATTGAGGTGGAGCTGAGTCTGTAAATCCTGGGAGAGGGTAATAAGCACTCGTGCCCAGATCATTAAGTTAACGCAGCAGTCAGTCGACGGGGACCAGAGGCGAGTACACACAGAGACAGAACCTGAGAGCGGAGCGTCCGTCACCCTCCAGGTCTTAAACTGGGGAGATCGCTATGTTTAGCGCTCTTGAGAGGTGCTTCAAAGAACTTGCTTCAAGGGCTCTCAAAGGGCCCCGCGAGACCGCTGAGCTCTTGGAGGAGCCAATTAGAATCTCGGGTGGGGGTGGGAGGAGTTTACAGGTCCCACCAACTGGACTAGGGATGTACGTCATTAAGATTGTATCAGTATTAGGGTTGAACTACTGAATTAAAATTGGTACTATACTGTTTGGAAAATACCGATTCCCTGGTATGGTGGCGCATCATCACGTGGAGACATTGCTGCTTTCAGGAGCAGAGGAGCATAATCGGCAGCGCACACACACACACACAATGTGTGCACACAGACACAGTGTTAGACAGAAAAGGGAGAATGGACGCATTTTGGTGTAAAAAGTAAAGATAAAGGTGAAGTTTTAACAATGAAACACCCTCAGGAAGAGGTGCTTTAAGACATAGCTAGCTAGATAGCTTCTTCTAAGTCACTAATCCTTGTATCAATGGCGACAAAGTACGCTTCTTCCATGTAGCATTATAACTGGAGGACGAGGAATAGCTAAACATATTTCACTACACACAGCAGGAGGATACAATAGCTCACCGGCGTCACAATGTAAAAAAACGCCATGGGAGATCTACACCTGAAATCCACTGTAATGATACCAAGTACAATATCTCATCTAGTTGATACTATTATGACTACGCCAATATTTGTTTCCTATTTTAACAATGTATATTATGTTTATAAACTCAGGAAACATGTCCCTGGACACATGAGGACTTTGAATATGACCAATGTATGATCCTGTAACTACATGGTATCAGATCCATACCTAAATGTGTGGTATCATCCAAAAGAAGAGAAGAAGAGTGTTAGGATGAAGACGGGTGGAAGGAGACGGCACAACAGTGGAAGTCCAACTCAATATTTATTGAGTAATTAATGATTACGTGGGATGTGTATGCTACTATGTGTTTGAGTGTGAACTATGTGCTGGAATTAACATATGGAAATACCGTAAAGAATGTTGTCGTGCGTGTTGGATGGTGGCGTCCAAAACCAGAGGGAGAAGGCAAAAGCAATCCGGTGTCCGAGCGTGGTCGTGGGGCAGGAGAGAGCGTCCAAAGTCCAGGCAATGTGTCGGGGATCCAGGAGAGCAAATCAGGGTTCCAGAGAGGATGGCAGCAGGAATGGACACACTGGTGCAAGCAATAGCAACGTTCCAACGACGAGGGTTCAGCGACGGGAATCTTTATTCTGTCGTCCGTAATCACTGCCAGGTGTCTTGATTGGTGATCGTCTCCAGCTGTGTGTGTGAGCGGTCCGCGCTGCGCGCGAGGGGGCGTGTCTAGATGTGGCGCGTGTGATGAAGGCAGGGAAGACTGAGCGTGTGTCATAACAGTGCCCCCTCCCCCCCCCTTTTTGCGAGACCCCCAACGAGCGCCGAAGAGCTCCTGGGTTGGCCCGATAGAAATCCTCAAGCAGCGATGGGTCAGCAAGGTAGGAGGTAGGGACCCAAGACCTATCTTCAGGCCCATAACCCTACCAATCAACTAAATAAACTAACCCCCTACCTTGCCAACGGACCCCGAGAATCTCTTTAACATTCTAAAAGGGGTCACCATTGTCCAAAATCCTGGGAGGGGGTGGGGTTGGTTTGGGGGCAGAGAGGGGGGAAGTAACAACTGGTTTGATCTGGGAAACATGGACCACGGGATGTCACTTGACTGAAGGAGGTAAGGAAAGTTTAACAGCAGCAGGGTTTATTATGGCCTCAATGGTGTATGGGCCTACAAATCGGGGTGCAAGTTTACGAGACGGTACCTCAAGATGAAGATCTTTAGTTTGTAGAAGAACTTGTTGACCCGGTGAATACGAGGGAGCCGGGATGCGTCGCTGATTAGCACTGCAGCACATTCTTTCAGCGGATTTAATAAGGGAAGCCCGGGCGGCTTTCCAAATTTGCTGGCATCTCTTGATGTGTTTATGGGGAGAGGAAACTGCAGCTTCAATTTCCTGTTGATGAAACATAGGTGGTTGGTAACCTAAGGAGCACTCAAAAGGTGACAATCCGGTCGCTGAACTCTTCAAAGAATTATGAGCAAATTCAACCCAAGACAGAAACTTGCACCAAAAGGATGGTTGTCTGGCGGACATACAACGTAGCATGGTCTCAACACTTTGATTGGCTCTTTCTGCTTGACCGTTGCTCTGAGGGTGGTAACCCGAGGTAAGACTGACCGTGGCCCCGATTCCCTTGCAAAAGTTCTGCCACACCCGGGAGATGAACTGGGGACCACGGTCCGAGACGATGTCCACAGGAATTCCGTGAAGTCTGACAACATGATTTGTGAGAAGATCAGCAGTGTCGGAAGAAGATGGAAGTTTGGGTAGCGGAATGAAGTGTGCGGCTTTAGAAAAACGGTCAATAGTGGTGAGAATAGTGGTGTTACCTTGGGAAGGTGGGAAGCCAGTGATGAAGTCCAGAGATATGTGTGACCATGGGCGACTGGGAACAGGTAGGGGGAGCAATAGTCCTGCAGGCGGTCTTTGGGAAGGCTTATTACGGGCACAAGTGGTACAAGCAGAAGGGAACTCACAGGTATCATTGGCCATGGATGGCCACCATAACCACCTGCTCCCAGTGGCACCCACACTGGTTTAAATGTAAATGGATGAAGGATAGGGTACGCTGAAATCCCGGATGGCAGGTGAACACACTAGAGTGTCCCCAGTCCAGAACTCTAGGTCGCAGGTCACGAGGAACAAATAGTTTGTTGGGAGGCCCTCCCTTGGGTCCCGGACTAACCTTTAGGGCTTCCTTGACCAGTCCCTTCACTTCCCATGTGACCATGCCGATAATTTTGGAGAGAGGAATGATAGTCTCCTCCGGGGCATCGTCAATTCTCTCCTCCGAGAACTGACGGGAGAGGGCATCAGCCTTTGTATTACGGGAGCCCGGTCTGAAAGAAAGAATATAATCAAAGTGACTAAATAGTTGAGACCATTGTGCCTGTCTGTCGTTCAATCTTTTTGCCGCCCGGACATGTAACAAGTTGCGGTGGTCCGTGAGGACCTGGAATTGATGTTTAGCTCCCTCTAGCCATTGTCTCCACTCCTTCAATGCCTTGTGTACAGCAAGCAATTCCCGATTTCCAGCATCATAATTGCATTCAGCCGAGGATAAACGTCGGGAGAAGAAAGCACATGGGTGGACCTTGTTATCCTGCTTGGAGCGTTGGGACAGAACTGCACCTATACCCGAGTCGGAGGCGTCCACCTCAACAATGAACGGATAAACAAGGATGGGTGCAGAGATGAAACGTCTTTTGAGGCTCCAGAACGCCATTCCTGCATCACGGTTCCACTGAAAGGGGACATTGGTAGAAGTAAGTGCATGAAGAGGTGCGGCCAACTTACTAAAGTCCTTGATGAACCGTCTGTAGAAACCAGTAAATCCAAGGAAGCGTCGCAACTCAGTGCGAGTTGAGGGTTGAGGCCAGTCCACCACGGCCTTCACTTTCTTTGGATCAGCCTTAATATGTCCCTTTTCAATAACAAATCCCAAAAAGTCTACAAAAGGAGAATGGAACTCACATTTTTTGGCTTTGACGAACAGACGATTCTCCAGAAGACGTAAGACAAGCCTGACGTGCTGTTGGTGCTCCTGCAGGTTCTTGGAGAAGATCAGGATGTCATCCAGGTAAACCACAACAAAACGGTCAATCATGTCTCTGAGGATGTCGTTAACAAGTGTTTGGAAAACCGCAGGACCATTGGTCAGACCAAAGGGCATGACCGTATACTCAAAATGACCTAAGTGAGTATTGAAGGCAGTCTTCCACTTAGCCCCCTCCCTGATTTCGTACCAGATGATAAGCGTTGCGTAAATCCAATTTAGTAAAGATGGTAGCCGGGGTGAGGGGTTCAAAAGATGAATTGAGTAGTGGTAGCGGGTATTTATTCTTTACAGTGATACTGTTAAGTTGACGGTAATCAATACATGGCCGGAGGGATCCGTCCTTCTTGCTGACAAAGAAAAACCCAGCGGCCACTGGGGACTTGGAGGGTTTGATTATACCAGAGGCCAGGGACTCGGAGATGTAGTCCCTCATTGCTTGCTTCTCAGGGAGGGAAAGGTTATATAGCCGGCTGGAAGGAAGAACTGCGTTGGGAATCAGATCAATAGTGCAGTCGTATGGTCGGTGGGGTGGAAGTGACAAGGCTTGATCCTTACTGAAGACGGGGGCAAGGTCATGATATATCTCCGGGATTAGAGACAGGTCAATGGGGGAAGGTATCGATCTGGGTCCTTCGGAACGTAAAACAGCAGAACTGAGACAATTAGCATGACAGTGGTCGCTCCAGGCCAATATCTTACCGGTGGACCAGGAAATGTGGGGATCATGCAGATTCAACCAGGAACGGCCGAGGACAAGTGGTGTCACAGGGGCATTCAGGACCCAGAAACTGATGGTCTCTGTATGGTTACCAGAAAGAGTGAGGGATAATGGCTTAGTGCGATGTTTGATTGGTCCTAACGGGTGATCATCTAAGGCTTGGGCTGTAACAAAAATCTCTAAAGGAATTAACGGAATACCCGATTCTGTGGCATACCTTAAGTCGAGGAAACTCTCGTCGGCTCCAGAGTCCACATATGCCTCCACAGATAGTGTCCTATCCTCCCAAGTCAAGGTAGCAGGGAACAAAGTACTCAGAGCCTGCCTGGAAGAAGTTGTGGGGATTGTAGTATGGCTCACCAATATCCCCGTGATTGGTGAGCCCGATCTTTTGGCCGAGAGGGGCAGTTGCGAATATGATGGTCCGCCAAACCACAGTAAAGACAAAGACGTCGTTGGAACCTCCGTTCCCGTTCCTCAAAGGAGTCGAGATCTGCCTATCTGCATGGGTTCTGGTGAAGGGCTAGGACCTGGACTAATTGTGCCGGTCTGTCCTGTGATGTTCCGGCTGGTAGAACTGGGCGGTCTTGCTGCAATGGTTCTGCCAAAGTCGCTCTCCCTCTCAGCTTCTCTTTCTGACAGTCGCTGATCGAACAAGAGGGCTAGTTCGATCAGCTCACCACAAGAAGACGCCCTGTCTCGCATCAACCCATCCTTTATGGTCTCATTCAGCCCTCTTCTGTAGGCACTCAAAAGAGCCCTATCATCCCAACCGCTCTCGGCTGCCAAAGTGCGGAATTCTAGGGTATAATTAGCTATGGAACGGCAACCCTGTCTGAGGGAATGAAGCCTAGCCGCAGCATCTCTGCCATCCGCAGGATGGTCAAAAACGGCCAAAAACTCCTTACGAAATGCAGAATAATTGGAGTTCAGTCCTGAAGACTTGCTAAGGGCGGAAGTAGCCCATTTAAGGGCAGGACCAGAAAACAGGGAAAACATAAAGGCTATTTTGGCCCCATCATTAGCATAGCGAGAAGGTCGGTGTTGAAAAATAAATTCGCATTGAACCAAGAAGCCTCGACAAAGTTAAAAATCTCCCTCAAAAGTCTTAGGGCTGGCTACCTTGGGTTTGCGCGAGACAGCCGGTCCTTCGGTAGCGGGTGCCTCAGAGGAGCTCGAAACGGGAGTGGGGAGTGTCACCTGACCTGAACTGAGGTTGTCCAATCTTGCTAGCAGACTAGCGAACGCCACATCAAGTTTGTCCTCCAAGGTGGTAAATCGGGTCTGATGTTGTTGGAGGACAGCCTGAATGGAAGGTAGGTCTCTAGGAGGAGGAGTATGGGCCCGCCTACCGGGTGGGGGGTGTGCTGCTACGTCTGGTTCCATCTTGGTATAAGTGATTATTAGATTTTAACAGAAGTGTACATAAAACAAGTTAAAACAGAAAAAAGGCAGATATTAACAGTAAATGAACAAGTGGTTTATAATCCATTTTTTACAATTCATCCCTCATAATGTGTACAAAATAATAGGTAGATATATGAGACAATATGTTACTGCATACGTCCACAGACTAATTAGGAGTCTTTGTTTGTTTACTTACTACTAAAAGACAAGTTGTTTAGTATGTTCACTATTTTATTTAAGGACTAAATTACAATAATAAACATATATTTCATGTACATCCATCCATCCATTTCCTACCGCTTATTCCCTTTCGGGGTCGCGGGGGGCGCTGGCGCCTATCTCAGCTAAGATTGTTTTTGTCCAAATAAAGCCAATAATGACATT
Organism: Nerophis ophidion; assembly: GCF_033978795.1. Lineage (NCBI taxonomy): Eukaryota > Metazoa > Chordata > Actinopteri > Syngnathiformes > Syngnathidae > Nerophis > Nerophis ophidion. The sequence continues at coordinate 48,118,848 of NC_084612.1, read as the reverse complement.
TTTTGTGGTCCCCTTTATGTAGAAAAGTATCAAAAATACAACAGTATACGACATTGACACCGTTTAGAAATATGCTATATGAAGTATTTCCATCATAGAGACAAAGCAGAGTCATCGGGGAAAACAACGCTGAGATCAGCAGTTGAAAACTGAGTTGTCTTTGGTGAGCGTGTGGAACCACCATGTGCCAAAAAAGTTGACGCTCGAAGTGGATTGGAAGCGTTGCTGATTATCACTTCCTCTCAGCGGCTACGTTCACTTTCAGCCTCTTAGCGCTCAACTGACAGCATGATTCAAACGTTGTTGTTTGGCTTGAGTTGCCTTCTCATCCGCAGGTTCGGAATACATCAACTTCTTCTTAAGGTGCGAGCGACAGTTACAAGCTTGCCCAGCGTGAGAGTTGTTGTTGTGGCGAGACCAGCTGACAGGAAACAGTACAACGTGTACATGTGACTCGTCACGGGGTGCTACTTGAACATTGGGGCCAAAAGGCGGCTCTGAACGCGACATCATCAGGTCTCATCAATTAAGAACGGAATGGAGAACTTGACAACATGCGGAGCGAGACTGAGCACAGCCGGATCCTCAATCGATAGCTGTCCTCCAGACAGAGGAAACGTTTGCACTGCAGGAGAATCTAAACTTTTTTGTCCTTTACAGATTGTTGGACAATTTGATGTATATTTGATGGTCGTGTGATGGGTGATGAGCCAAAGAGACACTAACGAGGAATCGTCGAACAAAAAACTTTATTTGCTTTGGCGAGCCTCAGACTAGAACTGCAGCCACCAGGAGAAAAAAATATGGGCTTGATTTCTCTTCTGCTGTCTTACCTTTTACACGAAGACAGTAACTATTTGTTGTTTGAGCCTTAGGGCCGGTCAGCCAACCTATTTCTTGTGATCAGTTGGAATTGGGTGACCTCCGACCCCTATTTTATATTCCTACTTGTGAGGGCTTCCTAACAGATGTTGCTAATGTCTTTACACTTCCTCCTAAAATTCAAACCTGCATTCCTGTAGCATTCCAATTTACTGGGGGCAAGAGCATTGGACCTGTGCACTTTTGACCTGAGTCGAATGACCAGCTCCTTATTGTAATCTAAAACCTGTTGTATATTTGATGGTCGTTTGATGGGTGATGAGCCAATGAGACGCTAACGAGGAATCGTTCGACACAAAGCTTTTATTGTTTCAGCGAGCCTCAGACTAGAACTGCAGCTTCCAGGAGAAAAAAGTATGGACCTGATTTCTCTTCTGCTGTCTTCTTGGACAACTGTCCTTAAATACTTTTTACACAAAGACAGTAACTATTTGTTGTTCTAACCTTAGGGCCGGTCAGTCAACCTATTTCCTGTGATCGGTTTGAGTCGTGTGACCTTTGACCCCTATCCTCTACTCCTACTTGTGAGGGCTTCCTACCAGATGTTGCTAATGTCTTTACACTGTAGCATTCCAATTTCCTGTCGGCAAGAGCCCCCACTCTCTGAAGAGCTTGTGATGGACATGTGCACTTTTGACCTGAGAACAATGACCAGATCCTTGTTGTAATCTAAAACCTGTTGTATATTTGATGGTCGTTTGATGAATGATTAGCCAAGCAAAAATGAACGAGTAATCGTCGAACAAAAAAGCTTTATTTGTTTCAGCGTGCCCCAGACTAGAACTGCAGCTTCCAGGAGAAAAAAAGTGTGGGCTTGATTACTCTTCTGCCTTCTTTTTGGACAACTGTCCTTAAATGCCATTTAAACACAGACAGTAACTATTGGTTGTTCTAGCCATAGGGCCGGTCAGTCAACCTATTTCCTGTGATCAGTTTGAGTCAGGAGACCTCTGACCCCTATCCTCTACTCCTAACTGTGAGGGCTTCCTACCAGATGTTGCTAATGTCTTTATTATCACTCCTAAAATCCAAACCTGCATTCCTGTAGCATTACAATTTCCTGGGGCCAAGAGCCACTACTCTATGACGAGCTTGTGATAGACCTGTTCACTTTTGACCTAAGTACAATGACCAGCACCTTATTGTAATCTGAAACCTGTTGTATATTTGATGGTCTTTTGATGGGTGATGAGCCAAAGAGACGCTTACAAGGAATTGTCAAACAAAAAGCTTTATTTGTTTCAGCTAGCCTTAGAAAAGAACTGCAGCTTCCAGGAGAAAAAAGTATGGGGTTGATTACTCTTCGGCCGTATTCTTCGACAACTGTTCTTAAATACCTTTTACACCAAGACATTTACTCTTTGTTGTTGTAGCCTTGGGGACGGCCAGTCACCCTATTTCCTGTTATACGACCCCTATCCTCTACTCTAACTTGTTAGGGCTTCCTACCAGATGTTGCTAATGTCTTTATTATCACTCCTGAAATCCAAACCTGCATTCCTGTAGGACTCCAATTTCCTGGGGGAAAGGGACATCACTTTCTGTAGAGCTTGTGAGGGACACGTGCACTTTTGACCTGAGTAGAATAATCCTCTAAAGGATTCTGTGACCAAATACAAACAAATGCTGCTAGCTCACCATCATATAGGGAAAAGGTACATGGTATGATTTACCACAACATATATGGTCTATTTATTTTAAGTTAAAGTGAAAGTACCCATTATTGTCACACATACACACTAGGTGTGGTAAAATTATTCACTGCGTTTGACCTATCACCCATGATCACCTCCTGAGAGGTGAGGGGAGCAGTGGGCAATAGCGGTGGTGAATAATTGTTGGTGATTTAACCTCCAATTCCAACCCTTGATGCTGAGTGCCAAGCAGGGAGGTAATGGCTCCCATGTTTAACGTCTTTAGTATGACTCGGCCGGGGTTTGAACTCAGGACCTACCGATCTCAGGGCGGACACTTTATCTCAGATATGTTGAGCAAGTTACATTAAAGGGAAACCACACATTTTTGCAATTTTCAATCAATCAATCAATCAATCAATCAATCAAGTAATCAATCAATCAAACTATATTTAATAAGAGCTTTTAATACACTAAAATAGTGTAAGGCAAAGTGCTTTACAAAGTAAAAACAAATACCCCCATTACCCAGGTGCCCCCCTATCACCATACACAAACACCATTATTACCAAACACAAACACGCACACATATGAACACACATTTGCAACAAAATGAATACATGAATGCATGGCTGAATACAGAGGAGACATGAGAGTAAACACTATTTTTCTATCGAGAACAATCCCTACATGAGACAAGAATACATACCGTGTTTTACGGACTATAGAGCGCACTGGTGTATAAGCCGCACCCACCAAATTTTTGTGAAAAACTAAGAGTTTCCATATATTAGCCGCACCAGACTACAAGCCGCATATATATATATATATATATATATATATATATATATATATATATATATATATATATATATATATATATATATATATATATATATATATATATATATATATATATATATATATATAAAGGTTTATTTGAAATGGAGGCAGATACAGAAACAGATATCTGAAACAGTTATCCAATATATGCATCATAGTGTTTGTAGACAGAGCTTATTTTCAACACTTGTCCCCAAAAACAACAGCAACAACAACAACTACATCAACAACAACAACAACAACACAGATCCATCATCATTAAAATAGGAAAATAAAAATAATAGGGCAAAGATGAGTCAATAATAATGATGATAGTAATAATACAGACAGAATGCAAACTAGATAAAAGCCAATACTACTACTACTACTACTGCTACTACTACTACTACTACTACTACCACTACTAATAATAATAATAATAATAATAATAATGATAATAATAATTATTATAATAATAATAACGGGCAGCACGGTGGAACAGGGGTTAGTGCATGTGCCTCATAATACGAAGGTCCCGAGTAGTCCTGGGTTCAATCCCTGGCTTGGGATCTTTTTGTGTGGAGTTTGCATGTCCTCCTCATGACTGGGTGGGTTCCCTCCGGTTACTCCGGCTTCTTCCCACCTCCAAAGACATGCACCTGGGGATAGGTTGATTGGCAACACTAAATTGTCCCTAGTGTGTGAATGTGAGTGTGAATGTTGTCTGTCTGTCTGTGTTGGCCCTGCGATGAGGTGGCGACTTCTCCAGGGTGTACACCGCCTTCCGCCTGAATGCAGCTGAGATAGGCCCCTGCACCCCCCTGCGTCCCCGAACGGGACAAGCGCTAGAAAATGGATGGATGGATAACAATAACACAGACAACGTGCAGACTAAATAAGAACCAATTAGTAAAAATTAGTAAAAACTAACCATGGGAACACGATTGTTGCTCAAATAGCCACAATTCTGTTTGTTTTTTGAAAGTGACAAGTGCAGGTATACTTTTCAAAGTGTCAGGTAGAGAGTTCCATAGTTGTGCTCCTTTTATTGAAAAGGCAGTCTGGGCAAACATATATGTTCTACGGAATGGAACGCAGCAGTTGCCTTTTGACGTTTCTCGGGTGGTAGATCTGCTACCACTTTGCAGTCTTGTGATTGCCTTGCAGAGCAATTGGGGAGCAGACTTATCCAAGCATTTTAAAAACGAGTTTGACTGTATGTAACAAAATAAAATTGGCAAAACTTAAAATATTGTATTTGGTTAAAATTTGGCAACGATAATATGGTATACTCTTCTTGTCTAGGACTTTCAAGGCGCGGTTATAAAGACACTCAATGGTCTTAATTGATGACTGGTGTGCCTGGGACCATGTGGTTAAGCGATAAGATATGTGTGAAAGAATCATTGAATTCTACCGATGTCAGCTTGACGGCATAGCTCAGTTGGTAGAGTGGCCGTGCCAGCAACTTGAGGGTTGCAGGTTCGATTCCCGCCTCCACCATCCTAGTCACTGCCGTTGTGTCCTTGCGCAAGACACTTTACCCACCTGCTCCCAGTGTCACCCACACTGGTTTAAATATAACTTAGATATTGGGTTTCACGATGTAAAGCGCTTTGAGTCACTTGAGAAATAGCACTATATAAATATAATTCACTTCACACTTCACTTGATTACATTACGACAGCACGTACGAATCTGCATGAAAACACTCCTACAGACATCACACACATGACGGTTTAGTAAGTAAGAATTGTTTTAGTTATATTGTAAAACTTACAGACCATGGATGTAGAATTCATACCAGTAGGACCGTTATGGATGGCTAGAATATGGAATAACACTTCTACTTCCGGTTGAAAGCACTAAATGGAAGGACACTGCAGCACCTACAGTTTATATACTGTTTCGTATATAATGTAGCTATGTTAGCGTTGTTATAGCTAGTGTGCACTTTGAATACACTATTGTTATTTGCTCACTACTTTAAGGGGGCGTGTCATGTCTTACTCACCTGACTTCAGGTAGAAACCTTTTGAGTTTTCTTTCAGCCTGACTGGCACTTCCTGCCAACTAAAGAACCAACCGGGACCGGAAGTCAACTGGTGGAGTTGGCTGCTTGACATAAGCCATCGCAGGATTCTTCTCGTCGATATACCTGCTTATTATTAGAGTGTTGCTGTCATCGCCAATGGCAACCACAGACACCTTGAACAATAAGTTCATGGCCGTCGATCTGCACCATTGAGCTAACGGCTCCCAGTCTCTTTGGAAGAAATATTAAAGGTCAAATCTGAGAAATGGAAATGTTATAATGGAGAGGTCCGGAGCTCAGAGACGATATCTTAAGCCTGTTGGGGAATAATGTCAGATATTAGATGGAAGCTGCACAGTTATTACAGACTTTGGACACCTAAGTCTGTATTTAGTTAGAAATATAATATCCACAAATTGAGAATTTTTTTAAATAAGACGACACCAATGTATTTCTGATATGTTCATCAATGTTAATTGTAAAAAAAATAAATAAAAATAGCCCCTGATGTGTAAAGAAGTAGAAAGGTAGAGTAGTGAAGGTGTGCAGTGGTATGGGAGGTGGAGAGTGAAAAAAAGGGTGGACCAGTCTGGGTAGGTCTGGGTTCTCAGACTAAAAAGTAAAAGTATGTGGGGGCAATTTTCATATATTTATATTAATAACGATAAGATTGTATACTGTATACTGTATATCAACCATTCAATTAATGTTTATTTATATAGCTCTAAATCACAAGTGTCTCAAAGGGCTGCACAAGCCACAACAGCATCCTTGGTTCAGAGCCCATATGAGGGCAAGGAAAAACTCACAACCCAGTGGGATGTCAATGTGAATGACATACATATATATATATATATATATACATATATATATACATATATATATATATATATATATATATATATATATATATATATATATATATATATATATATATATATATATATATATATATATATATATATATATATATATATATACACAGTGGGGCAAAAAAGTATTTAGTCAGCCACCGATTGTGCAAGTTCTCCCACTTAAAATGATGACAGAGGTCTGTAATTTTCATCATAGGTACGCTTCAACTGTGAGAGATGGAGGTTTTGGCTCAAAATCTCACGATATATGGCCCCATTCATTCTTTCCTTGACACGGATCAATCGTACTGTTCCCTTAGCAGAAAATCAGCCCCAAAGCATGATGTTTCCACCCCCATGCTTCACAGTAGGTGTGGTGTTCTTAGGATGCCACTCAGTATCCTTCTTCCTCCAAACGCGATGAGTTGAGTTTTTACCAAAAAGTTCTATTTTGATTTCATCTGACCACATGACATTCTCCTAATCCTGTGCTGTGGATTGGGAGAATGTCAACTCATATGGAAACCCTGTTTCCATATGAGTTGAGAAATTGTGTTAGATGTAAATATAAACGGAATACAATGATTTGCAAATCCTTTTCAACCCATATTCAATTGAATGCACTACAAAGACAACATATTTCAATCAATCAATGTTGACTTATATAGCCCTAAATCACTAGTGTCTCAAAGGGCTGCACAAACCACAACACAAACCACTACGACATCCTCGGTAGGGCCACATAAGGGCAAGGAAAACTCACACCCAGTGGGACGTCGGTGACAATGATGACTATGAGAACCTTGGAGAGGACGAAAGCAATGGCTGTCGAGCGGGTCCAACATGATACTGTGAAAGTTCAAATCATATTAGATCCAACACAGTCGCGAGAGTCCAGTCCAAAGCGGATCCAACACAGCAGCGAGAGTCCCGCTCACAGCGGAGCCAGCAGGAAAACATCGCAAGCGGAGGCGGATCAGCAGCGCAGAGATGTCCCCAGCCGATACACAGACAAGCAGTACATGGCCACCGGATCGGACCGGACCCCCTCCACAAGGGAGTGTGGGACATAGGAGAAAAAGAAAAGAAACGGCAGATCAACTGGTCTAAAAAATGAGTCTATTTAAAGGCTAGAGTATACAAATGAGTTTTAAGGTTAGACTTAAATGGTTCTACTGAGGTGGCATCTCGAACTGTTACCGGGATGGCATTCCAGAGTACTGGAGCCCGAAATGAAAACGCTCTATAGCCCGCAGACTTTTTTCGGGCTTTGGGAATCACTAATAAGCCGGAGTCCTTTGAACGCAGATTTCTTGCCGGGACATATAGTACAATACAATTCGCAAGATAGGATGGAGCCAGACCGTGTAGTATTTTATACGTAAGTAGTAAAACCTTAAAGTCACATCTTAAGTGCACAGGAAGCCAGTGCAGGTGAGCCAGTACAGGCGTAATGTGATCAAACTTTCTTGTTCTTGTCAAAAGTCTAGCAGCGGCATTTTGTACCAACTGTAATCTTTTAATGCTAGACATGGGGAGACCCGAAAATAATACGTTACAGTAATCGAGACGAGACGTAACAAACGCATGGATAATGATCTCAGCGTCTTTAGTGGACAGAATGGAGCGTATTTTAGCGATGTTACGGAGATGAAAGAAGGTCGTTTTAGTAACGCTTTTAATGTGTGACTCAAAGGAGAGAGTTGGGCCGAAGATAATACCCAGATTCTTTACAGTGTCGCCTATTTGATGTTCAAACTCCTATGCTTTTGAACTTTGCGCCTATAACAATCTGAATGGTTATTTTATTCTTTGTTTCGGAGGACACCACATTCACAGTTTCCGAATATAATTTGAAACGTGGACTCGTCAGACCACAGACCACTTTTCCACTTTGCACAATCGGGCGGAAGGCAGGGTACACCCTGTACAAGTCGCCACTTCATCGCAGGGCCAACACAGATAGACAGACAACATTCACACTCACATTCAAACACTAGGGCCAATTTAATGTTGATTATTTGCAAAAAAACAAAATGTTTATCATTTTGAACATCAAATATCTTGTCTTTGTAGCATATCCAACTAAATATGGGTTGAAACTGATTTACAAGTCATTGTATTTCGTTTATATTTACATCCAACATAATTTCCCAACTCATATGGAAACGGGGTTTATATGTATATTTATACACACACACACACACACATATATATATATATATATATATATATATATATATATATATATATATATATATATATATATATATATATATGAGTCTTGTGGTCCTCTATTTCTTTTATCCTTTTTTTTTTTTTTTTTTACTTGTTTCATTTTAAACGCTTGTAATTTGATTAATTTGTACTGTATCTTTTTATGTACAGCACTGGGGTAAGCCCCCCGCCCCCTTTTTTTTTTTTTTTGCATTTTTACCGTTTTTATGCAAAAATATGCTTTGGGCCGATAAAATTTTCCGCACTTTGGACACCCCTGTGTTGATATAATGTTGTTGTTTTTTTTTGCATCGTCAGCTTAATTTTTGAGTTTAAAAGACATGCAATTGGTCCATGTTTAGTAAGAAATTATCTGCATGCTTTAACGGGCCACATTACATGATGTAGTGGGCCAGACCTGGCCCCTGGCCCTTGAGTTTGACACCTATGCAGTAAACAATAACTGATTCATACGTCTTGAAAGAAGTCACTCCCAAAAGGTGGGCAATGACAAAGTATTGGAAAGTAAAAGTTGCCGTGATCAAATGAGCATAATCAATGAGTTGGGAGTGCTGATCAAGTCCAGTGCGAGGCGCTGCAAATGTGATCAATCACCTCAGATAAAGGAGGGCGTCGTAAACACCAAGCATCAATTGGAAACAAAAATCTCTTATTGTTTTCCAACGTCGACTCCTGGAAGCTGATTTGTGGCATCATTATGCCGGAATGACTTTCTCTCTCGGGGACGGCTGCTATTTGCTGCCGGGCTCCCTGCGAATATAACAAAGTGAAACTTTAATCTCCTCCGGTGCCAACAGCGGCTGGCGGCAATTAGGCCGGCGTCTGGATGGCGACGTGCGGCCTCTGGGGTTCAAGCGCAGTGTAAACAATCCCGCTCAAGTTCCCAGCTGGCGTTCACAAGAACATTGAGAGGCGTAAAAAAACAATAAATACATCCAGCGCCACTGCGGGACACTTATGACTCCATTTCCACGGGATGCAAATAGTTCCTCAAAGCCTGAGGTGTCCAAACCTCGTTCCAGCCGGGGCCGGAAAACTGAAGGAGGGAACATCCCAGGCATTGACACAACAATGATTATATGTACGTGTCCTTTACAAGTGACTTGGAAACAACGTTGCAAATTAGTTCTTGTGAGGGGGCTTGGCCTGCGAACCTACAGCGAGGCGGTCCATGATCTGCGACAGGTGCGTCGATGGCCCACCTGGGCGCATTTATCTGATCACCTGTCACTCTATAAAAGGGCAGCAGCAGGGAAGGAAGAGGTTGGAGAGGTGGGAGAAGTTGGAGTTGTTGACGGTGGAGAGAAAACTCAAGCCCGAACACGACCGAGAGCGACGCGGTTAACAAAGACGGAGAAGAGAGCAGTGTAGCAAGTCTCGTACCTGCGTCTTATGGATCAGTGACTTCTGCACACTTCACTCAGGGTTCTTTACAACTTTTCATATTTACACAACAATAAATTAGGCTTTGCAGCCCCTCTTGCAAGTCCCTTTGCGAGTCCTTCTGGGTTCTGGCTTTTCAGCACGCTCCCCTCAGTGTCGTCCGTCCCCCGATCACGGTCTCCCGTGCTGCTAATAAAGGAACAGGTGATTAGATAACTCGTTCCAGCTGAGATTATCCACTCACCTGTCAGCTGCTTCATGACCGATTTCTGCACACACCCCGTCCGCAGGGAACGCGCTGACCACGCCCCCTGCCACATGCCTCCACCGCCGGACTCAGGCCGGGCACCTGTCCGGCCGCATCCACTCCCCCCCCCCTCCCCTGGGCGAGAGAGGAAGTCGGCCACGGCCATCTGCGCGCCCGGCCTGTGGACCACCCTGAAATTGTAGGGTTGTAAAGCCAGGTACCACCGGGTGATCTGCGCATTGGCGTCCTTCATGCGGTGGAGCCATTGTAGCGGTTTGTGGTCTGAGTAGAGACTGAAGGCGCGCCCCAGCAGGTAGTAGCGGAGGGCTCCCACCGCCCACCGGATGGCGAGGCACTCCCTCTCCACTGTGCTGTACCTCGCCTCCCGGTCCGACAGCTTTCGGCTGATGTAGAGTACGGGGCGGTCGACGCCCTCCACTCGCTGGGACAGCACCGCCCCCAGTCCCCGGCTCGACGCGTCCGCCTGCAGACAAAAAGGGATGTCAAATTTTGGCATGTGCAGTACCGGTTCTTCACAGAGTGCTGTTTTCACCTTCTCAAACGCCCGCTGGCACTGCTCCGTCCACTGGACCAGTTCTGGAGCACCCTTTCGGGTGAGGTCATCCATTGTTTAATTTCATTAAGACACGCCTCCAGCTGACTACAATCCGGCGTGTTGGTCAGCTTTAGGGGCATGTAGAGTTGGGTGTCATCAGCATAACAGTGAAAGCTAATAGCGTATTTGCGTATGATGTCACCTAGCGGCAGCATGTAGATGCTGAAGAGTGCAGGGCCAAGGACCGAACCCTGGGGAACTCCACACGTTACCTTAACGTAGTCCGAGGTCACATTGTTATGGGAGACGCACCGCATCCTATCAGTAAGATAAGAGTTAAACCAAGACAGGGCTAAGTCTGACATACCAATTTGTGTTTTGATACGTTCTAATAAAATATTACGATCGACGGTATCGAAAGCAGCGCTAAGATCGAGGAGCAGCAACATAGATGACGCATCAGAATCCATCGTTAGCAATAGATCATTAGTCATTTTTGCGAGGGCTGTCTCCGTGGAGTGATTTGCCCTGAAACCGCATTGAAAGGTTTCACATAGATTGTTAGACGCTAAGTGTTCATTTAACTGCTCCGCAACAATTTTTTCGAGGATTTTTGAAATAAAGGGAAGGTGGGACACCGGTCGGTAGTTTACCATGAGGTCAGGATCGAGGTTAGGTCTTTTAAGACGAGGATGAATAACCGCTTTTTTGAATGCTAGGGGAACAGTGCCCGAGGAAAGTGATAAGTTTATAATATTTAGCACTGATGGACCTAATAATACAAAGAGCTCCTTGATCAGTTTCCCAGGAAGTGGGTCAAGTAAACATGTTGTTTGTTTTATTCCATTTATACGTAACGATTCCTCTAATGTTATTTCTTCAAAACAAGAGGAACTATTTTGGAGGGCAGTATCCGCCGTATATACAATCGTATCAGTGTTAATAGAACCCAGTTGTAGCTGGGACGCATTGTCTTTAATCTCCTTTCTAATGACTTCAATTTTCTTACTAAAGAATTGCATAAAGTCATCAGCTGAGTAGGTGGAGCTACCCGAAGGAGTCCCTTGTTGGGTTAGCGATGCTACTGTACTAAACACAAATTTTGGATCGTTTTTATCACGGTGGATGAGATTTGAGTAATATTTAGCTTTAGCTAAGGTAAGCATGCATTTATAAGTTATTAAACTATCACTCCATGCTTGATGGTGCACCTCAAGTTTAGTCGTGCGCCATTTGCGTTCCAGCTTTCTACATAATAATTTCTGAGCTCTAGTTTCTTCTGTAAACCACGGGGTGCGCTTTTTTGGAGCCTTTTTTAACTTTAGCGGTGCTATGTTATCAATGGTTTCGCGCAGGGCGCTGTTAAAGTTGTTAGTGAGGTTATCAATAGAGCCCACATACTTTGGGAATGGTGCCATTACCGAGGTCAGTAGGCCAGCAAGAGTTGTCGTTGTGGCAGCATTAATGTTGCGGCTGCTATATTAGTTATTATTAATATTAGTTTGACGAACATGCGTCTGAACCTCGAATTTTATAAGGTAATGATCGGACAATACTTTAGTATAGGGGAGTATCGTAACTTTGGAAACGGTGATGGTTGGGAAAATGACCACATTTCATTGGTTAAATCAACGTCAGAACCCAACATTGATTCAACGTCGTCAAAAAGCATGCTGTTTCAATGTTTTATTAGTATTGTTGACTTTTGGTTGGGAAATGACCAACATTTCAATGGTAAAATCAATGTCAGAACCCAACAGTGATTTAACATTGTCAAAAAGTATGTTGTTTCAATGTTGTATTTTTGTTGTAGAATATTTGGTAGGGAAAATGACCAAATTTCAATGGTCAAATAAACATCAGACCCCAACATTTATTCAACGTCGTCAAAAAGTATATTGTTTCAAGGTTGTATTTGTATTGTAGAATATTGGTTGGGGAAATGACCAATTTTCAATGGTCAGATCAACGTCATACACACAACATTGATTAAACGTTGTCAAAAAGCATGATGTTTCAACGTTGTATTTGTGTTGTAGAATACTGGTTGGGAAATTACAAAAATTTCAATGGTCAAATCAGCGTCAACACCAAACATTGAATTACTGTTGTCCAAAAGTATGTTGTTTTAATGTTGTATTTGCGTTGTAGAATATTGGTTGGAAAAATGACCAAAATTCAACGGTCAAAACAACGTCTGAACCCAACATTGATTTTACATAGTCAAAAAGCATGTTGTTTCAATATTGTCTTTGTGATGGTAAATACTGCTTGGGAAAATGACCAAATTTCAATGCTCAATGTAGTTGGAACACCTCCTTGTGAAGGACAATGTGTAGGTGGAACACCTCCTTGTGAAGGAACATGTGGATTTGGAACACCTCCTTGAGAAGGAACATGTGGAATTGGAACACCTCCTTGAGAAGGAACATGTGGAATTGGAACACCTCGTGATGGAACATGTGGAGTTGGAACACCTTCTTATGAAGGAACATGTGTGGTTGGAACACCTCCTTGTGAAGGAACATGTCGAGTTGGAACACCTCCTTGTGACGGAACATGTGTAGGTGGAACACCTCCTTGGGAAGGAACATGTGTAGGTGGAACACCTTATGAAAGAACATGCGTAGGTGGAACACCTCCTTGTGAAGGAACACGTGGAGTTGGAACACCTCCTTGTGAAGGAACATGTGTAGATGGAACACCGCCTTGTGAAGGAACATGTCGAGTTGTAACACCTCCTTGTGAAGGAACATATGTAGATGGAACACCGCCTTGTAAAGGAACATGTGTAGGTGGAACACCTTGTGAAGGAATATTTGTAGGTGGAACACCTTGTGAAGGAACGTGTAGGTGGAACAGCTCCTTGTAAAGGAACATGTGGAGTTGGAACACCTCCTTGTTAAGGAACATGTGGCGTTGGAACATGCTGTGAGTGCATCAAAACCCTTTCAACAATGTCGCTGAACAAAAAAAGATTATCAAGGGGGGAAAAGGAGCCTCTCAGTAGGTAAAAATAGTCCAGCTCCTGTTTCTATGTCAGGCAGCCATTTTTCTTCTTCCCCTCCTGAACGCATCGATCCAAGGGTACCGGAACATCTTCACATGTCTGAGGCAGAAGATGAAAAAACTGGAAATATTTGGTGTTGTTGTCACGTTGTGTAAATGGTAAATTAAAAGAGTTATATTCAGTTGAATAGACTGCAAAGACAGGACATTTCATTTTCACACTGAGAAACTTTGTTTTTTTTTTTGCAAACATTAGCTCATTTGGAATCTGATGCCTGCAACATGTTTCAAAAAAACTCGCACAAGTGGCAAAAAAGACTGAGAAAGTTGAGGAATGCTCATCAAAGACTTATTTGGAACAAAACACAGGTGAACAGGCTAATTGGGAACAGGTGGGTGCCATGATTGGGTGTAAAAGCAGCTTCCATGAAATGCTCACTCATTCACAAACAAGGACGGGGCGAGGGTCACCACTTTGTCAAAAAATGCCCGAGCAAATTGTTAAAGACAACATTTCTCAAGCAACTATTGCAAGGAATTCAGAGATTTTACCATCTTCGCTCCATAATATCATCAAAAGGTTCCAAGAATCTGGAGATATCACTGCACGTAAGCCATGATATTACGGACCTTTGATCCCTCAGGCGGTACTGTATTAAAAAGCGACATCAGTGTGTAAAGGATATCACCACATGGGCTCAGGAACACGTCAGAAAACAACTCTCAGTAAGTACAGTTGGTAGCTACACCTGTAAGTGCAAGTTCAAACTCTACTATGTTAAGCCAAAGCCATTTATCAACAACACCCAGAAACGCCGCCAGCTTCGCTGGGCCCATGCTCATCCAAGATGGACTGATGCAAAGTGGAAAAGTGTTCTGTGGTCTGATGAGTCCACATTTCAAATTGCTTTTGGAAAATGTGGACGTGGTGTCCTCCGGACCAAATAGAAAATAACCATCCGGAATGTTATAGGTGAAAAGTGTAAACGGCAGCATGTGTGATGTTATGGGGGTGTATTAGTGGCCAACGCATGGGTAACTTACACATCTGTAAAGGCACAATTAATGCTGAAAGGTACATACAGTATTTGTAGCAACATATGTTGCCATCCAAGCAACGTTATCATGGACGCCCCTGCTTATTTCATCAAGACGATGCCAAGCCACATGTTACAACATCGTGGCTTTATAGTAAAAGAGTGCGGGTACTTGACTGGCCTGCCTCTAGTCCAGACATTAAAAATGTGTGAAGGCTAAAATATGAGAAGGGAGACTGTTGAACAACTTAAACGCTACATCAAGCAAGAATGGGAAATAACTCCACTTCAAAAATGTTTCTCCTCAGTTCCCAAACCTTTACTGAGTGCTGTTAAAAGGAACGGCCATGTAACACACTGGTAAAAAATGCCTTTTTTGCAACGTGTTGCTGCCATGAAATTCTAAGTTCATGATTATTTGCAAAAAAATTAAGTTTTTCTGTGTGAACATGAAATATCTTGTCTTTGCAGTCTATTGAATTGAATATAAGTTGAAAAGGATTTGCAAATCATTGTTTTCTCTTTATTTACCATTTACACAATGTGACAACTTCACTGCTTTTGTAAAATGGTGTTGGTATCTAGTTTTATAAATCGGTAAACTTTTGCAATTGTAACTTTATCCGGTAATTCTGTAGTTTGAAAATAGTTATCGTTAATTCTGTTCCAATCAATTGACATCTTGGACTTGACATCTTCACTTATTCGCCATTTTGATTATTTTTAGAGAATCGTGTCGATATTTGACAACATGTCGATGTTAGTGAAAGAGAAAAAAGTGTAGAAACCCGTAAAAAAGAAGTGAATGGAAAACCTCCGAAATAAAGTTCACTGCAGGAGTGTTAGAAACACGCAGCAGATGGATGAATAAAAGCTTTTAAAGTTTTGTAGGTTTTTTTTTTTTTTTTTTTGCTGAAGGACAAACACTTGAAAAGGGCTGATGTTCCGACTGGAGTTGCAGACGAATGAAATACCCACGCGTGTCCTTGCACGGGACACGGGGAAATAAAAGTAGCAGGTACAGGAAAAGCTAAAATACTGTCACTGAAGATGTCCCCGTTATGACGTAACTGCGTGTGTGTTGTTTCAGAATGCTGCAGTAAAGGAAATAACCAGGGGGGTTTCCAAACTGAAGATCAAAATGTGTCAAGGGTTATTGTAAATTCTGCTAATTTGCTATAAGCTAATGTATCTATCTGCTAAATTGCTTTTTGGACACTCAACTTAAGTAATTTGAGGCCGTAATTTATTCTTAAAGGATGACAAAAGGAGGATGTTTATTGCAAGAAACGTTAAAAAAAATTAAAAAACAAGGTAACTGTCACACCTGGACATGGATTTGTTCTGCTCCTTCGACGCAGAGGGATTACAGGACGAGCCAGGCGTGAATTCAGGTACATGATCATTTATTAATACACTAAATACAAAAATAAGCAAAACAAAGGGCGCTCACAAGGAGGTATATTACTAGACTACAAAATACAAACAGGAAACAAAAACACTTGCACGATGGCATGAATGCACTATGAACATAAACAGCAAGATGGCATGACTATAAACAACTAAAACAAAACACTTACTGTGACCAAAAACAGGAGGCAAGAATAGCAAGGTGCGTGGCAGGTGATCATGGGCATGGAGAATGAGTAGCATATGTAGGCAATGCAATAGCAGGCATGAAGGCAGAAAGCAAATAGCAAAGTTCCCAGAACGATGAACAGAAAGCAAATGACTTAAGTAGTAGCAGTGGTAATGAGAAACAGGTGTGAGAGCTGAGGGGCGGAGCGTGACAAGGATGGCAAGGTGAAAATCAATGGGTTGGCATGGAAACAAACAAAACCAGGAAATGCAAAACATGAAGCAAGAGTCCAAAAACAAAACAAACATGACAAAACATAAACCTTGCTTAACAGGCATGACAGTAACGTCATCTACTTAAGTTTGCATGTACTAAAATAGGTGCAAACTTGGTTTACTACGTCTTCATGTACATGCAGAATATACTGTAAGTTGATTAGTGATAGACCACCCATAATATGAGGAGGAGAAGCAAATATAATCATTTGACACTTGGCGTGTGATTTATCAAGGCTGAAACTGTTCTGCAGGTACCGTTTTGCATCCGTTTTTGTTACATTGGGAAAGTGTGTGCTAGTATTGTTACGGTATACTGGTACTAATATAACATGGCGATACTAATGAATCAAAAACGGTTTGAAAAGTACCGGTTCGCCGTTTTTGGCGTGTTGTCACGTAGTGACAATGCTGGTTTTATGAGCAGAGTAGCATGTTGGGCAGCGCACACACACAGAGTACTTACAAGCACACACAGTTTGTAGACAGAAAAGGGAGAACGGACGCATTTTGGTGTAAAAAGTAAAGAAAAAGGTAAAGTTATAACACTTAAACACCCTCAGGAAGACATGGCTGGCTAGCTAGCAGCTAACATCCATCCACCGTGTTTTAGCTCATTCTGAATCACTAATCCTGGCCTCCATGGTAACAAATAAAGTAAGTTTCTTACAAGTAGCATTGTCACTGGAGGACGAGGAATAGCTAAACATGCTTCACTACACACCGTAGGAGGATGCAATAGCTCACCGGTGTCACAATGTAAACAAATGGGTGGATCTACACCTGACATCCAATGTAATGATACCAAGGACAGGAGCGTATCTCGTCTATAGTACTATGATTACATCTATATTTTTTATCATCACAAAATATTTTTTCCTTTTTTTTTTTAATTCACATTATGTTCATAAAGTCAGTATATACAATCCTGGACACATGAGGACTTTGAATATGACCAATGTATGATCTTGTAACTACTTGGTATAGGATCGATACCTAAATGTGTGGTATCATCCAAAACTAATGTAAAGTATCAACACTGCCACGCCCCGGTCTGATGGTGCTCTGTCCTCAGCACCAAGGACAGAAGCGGTGACTTTTGCTACTGCAGGCAGCGCTGGCCACACTTCCCTCCACAGTAACATTTGAATGTTTTTTTCAGCATACACATTGAAAAAACCAAAACTCTAAGACTGTTTTTTTTTTTATGGGAAAATTCTGTTGACTGAGCTGACATTTTTTTTACTGTAAAATCTGAGGTTGTTTTCACGATAAACACCTGCAGTTCCGTTGCGAGAATTTCCAAAAATGTCACCGTTTTAAAAAAATAAATAAGAACACTTTAAAATTGACGATTAAATTGTGTTTTGTACTTGGACAGGGGTTGGGATTGACACTTGAGTCCAAACCCGGGCCACATGCGGCCCGTTAGGATTTTCAATCCGGCCCGCCGGATGTTTTCTACATAATTTTTTTAGACCTTTAACATCAAAAGTGTATTTGCCATTATGATGTGCTGT
This sequence comes from Nerophis ophidion, assembly GCF_033978795.1. Taxonomy (NCBI): domain Eukaryota; kingdom Metazoa; phylum Chordata; class Actinopteri; order Syngnathiformes; family Syngnathidae; genus Nerophis; species Nerophis ophidion. The sequence goes on along the minus strand of NC_084612.1, from coordinate 48,100,777 downwards.
AATGTGTTTAAATGACCCTAAGTCTTGAAATATAAAAAGTATTTAAATAGTTGAAATCCGCACTTTTGGGTGTTATAGGAGTTATTACGGTAATCGAGGTGACAGTAGCTCAGATTCGGAACCAAGCAGAGTGGGCAGGGCTTGTTTTCAGCCCGAAACACAAATATGTTGTTAATATTCAGTGTTTTATTGTTTATAGTTAACATTGCAAATCCCACTTTCTTTATTTTCATGTACATTTTGGGTGTTATAGGAGTTTTTACGGTAATCTAGGTTACAGCAGCTCGGAAGCGGGAGCAGATTTTTACGTGATAATATATCATATTGTAGGTGTTTATTACACTTTACTTTCATATTTTGTGGTTTTTGATATTTTTGTTGTGTTTTACTCAGTCTGAAAAGTACAAGATGTTCATATGTTGTTAATACTCAGTGGTTTATTGTCCATAGTTAAAATTGTAAATCTTTATTTTCATGTATATTTTTGTGTTATATGACTTAATACGGTAATCTAGGTCACAGCAGCTCAGACCAGGAACAAAGCAGAGTGGGCGGGACTTGTTTCCAGCCCAAAACACAAATATGTTGTTAATTTTCAGTGTTTTATTGTTCATAGTTAATATTGTAAATCCCACTGTCTTTATTTTCATGTGAGTTATTACGGTGATCTAGGTCACAGCAGCTCAGACCAGGAACAAAGCAGAGTGGGCGGGGCTTGTTTCTAGCCCGAAACACATGTGTCAGCAACGGATGCGGAATCACATTTTTACAACACATTTTTGCATAAAAGTGATAAAATATCATATTTTAGGTGTTTATTACACTTTGCATTAGTATTTTGCTGGTATTTTTGTTGTGTTTTGCTCGGTCTGAGATGTAAAATACATTCATATGTTGTTAATAATCAGTGTTTTATTGTTCATAGTTAATATTGTAAATCCCTTTTTCTTTATTTTAATGTACATTTTGGGTGTTGTAGGAGTTATTACAGTATCTTACGTCACAGCAGCTCAGATTTTGAAGCAGATTTTTACGTGATAACGTATCATATTGTAGGGGTTTTAATTACACTTTATGTCACGATCCGCTATGCGGATCGTTTATTGTTTCGCCGTTTATATGTTTTGATCATGTTTAGTTTTAGACTCGGCCGATTCCTGTGTTTGTGCACTTCCTGTTGTAGCTCGTTGCCATGGTTTCTTATTTGTCCCAGCTGCTATTCCTTTGTCGCACACCTGATGGCAATTATTATTTGAGTATATAAGCCTGCGTTATTCCTTAGTTCGTCATTGGTCCATTGTTTGCTTTTAGCAACAAGTCACGGTTAGTATCCTGTATTATAGATTCTTTTGTGCTAAGTTCCGCCTTAGCTTCGCGTGCGCTCGGCACGTCGTTTGTTTATACTTTTGGCTCCTGTTAAGGTTTAGCTTTAGCTTCCCGTGCGTACGCACGCGCTTTATTTTCCCTTTTTGTACCAGTGTTCTTTTGTTTTATTATATTAAAATCAAATTATTACCTGCAATCCTGCCTGACTGGTCGTGTCCATCCACGAAGTGGCAACTCCGCGCAGCAAGTGCGCCGTACGTGTGACACTTTACTTTCATATTTTGCTGTTTTTTTACATTTTTGTTGTGTTTTGCTTGGTCTGAGTGAGAAGTAAAAATGTGTTTATATGTTGTTAATGGTCAGTGTTTTATTGTTCATAGTTAATATTGTAAATCTTTTATTTTATTGAACATTTTGGGTGTTATAAGAGTTAATCTAAGTCAAAGCAGCTCAGATTCGGAAGCAGATTGTTATGTTTGACTAGAGGAGGACGTGACGGCAAACGGACACCAGGTGGCAGTATGTCCAAAGATTTATTAATATATATATATATATATATATATATATATATATATATATATATAATATATATATATATATATATATATATATATAATAATCAATCAACAGAAAACAAACTAAGTAAATGGAGCGTGGCAAAAACTCTAGAGTGTATGGTGTTAGTCTAAGTGTGTAAATTAACTGAAGTGTGTTTTACCCAAGTGTTGACAAAAGAGAACGCGGAAGTCCGTGGGGCACGCAGAGGGTTCAGGTCAAACGAGCGAGGAGTCAAGGTACAAAGGAGGCAGTCAGAATCCAGAGGGAGATCCAGGGAAAAGAGTGAGATGCACAGCTCACCTTGCGGGCGACGGAGGATTCTGTGGGGACACGGGAGAAGACACTGAGAACACGTAGAGGTACAGGGCACAGGGCACAGGGAGAGCAAGTTTGCATAACGCAGGGTGATTGCTTACGGTACGCATTTGGAACTAAGTTCCCGCCCGGATCCCTGTGTCCACTGGTCTTTTATGCTGCTCATCGTCAGTCACAGGTGTGTCCTGCAGCCGGCTGCGGCGAAGAGTGGGCGCGGTCCGCTTGATGAACGCGGGGGCGTGTCTGGAGTGCGCTGTCGGCGGGTCCTCTGGTTGGACCCGCAGCGGAGAGAGACGCAGAATGCGCATGTCCCACAGCACAGATTTTTACGTCATATGTTATCTTGTAGGTGTTTATTACATTTTGTATTCATGTTTTGCTGTTTTTACATTTTTTTTGTGTTTTGCTTGGTCTGAGAAGTAAAATATGTTCATACAGTATGTTGTTAATACTCCGTGTTTTATTGTTCATAGTTAATATTGGAAATCTTTACTTTCATGTACATTTTGGGTGTTATAGGAGTTATTACGGTAATCTAGGTCACAGCAGCTCAGACCAGGAACAAAGCAGAGGGGGCGGGGCTTGTTTCCTGCCCGAAACACAAATATGTTGTTAATATTCAGTGTTTTATTGTTCATAGTTGATATTGTAAATCTTTATTTTCATGTACATTTTGAGTGTCCCATTCAGTAAAAAAACTGTAAAATTATATTCCGTTTTTTTGAAGTGGTCTATCATAACTTTTTTAGAACTATATCAGACTTTTTGGTATTAGTGTGTCCGGAAAAAAAGTGACCCAAACACACATACTATACAGCTAAATGTGTATATATCATTTATACACACATACACTTTGGCCCCACGGACACATTTTTTTGTCTCAAGTCAAAATATTTGCCTTAGTCCTACTTTTTAAAATGAACAAGTTTTTAGAGAAATAGTTTGCTTGCAAAAGTTTGGAAACATTCTAAGTTAAAACGTGCCTGTTGGCCTTTGAGCATATCTTACTACTCAGAGGCCTAATGGTTAGAGTTTTGGCCCTGAGATGGGTAAGTTGTGAATTCAAATCCCGTCCGAGTCATACCAAACACTAAAAAAATGGGACCCACTGCCTCCCTGCTTTGCCGGGTTGGAATTGGGGGTTAAATCACCAAAAATGATACCCAGGCGTGGCCATTGCTGCTGCTCACTGCTCCCCTCACATCCCAGGGGGTGGAACAATGGGATGGTTCAAATGCAGAGGACAAATTTCACCACACCAGTGCGTGTGTGACAAATATTGATACTTTAACTTTTATATATTGGATGAGGTTCCGGTTTGGTGACCGCAGGATTAGGTCTCTGCTTTTTGCAGACGATGTGGTCCTGATGGCTTCATCTGACCGGGATCTTCAGCTCTCACTGGATCGGTTCGCAGCCGAGTGTGAAGCGACCGGAATGAGAATCAGCACCTCCAAGTCAGAGTCCATGGTTCTCGCCCGGAAAAGGGTGGAATGCCATCTCCGGGTTGGGGAGGAGACCCTGCCCCAAGTGGAGGAGTTCAAGTACCTAGGAGTCTTGTTCACGAGTGAGGGAAGAGTGGATCGTGAGATCGACAGGCGGATCGGTGCGGCGTCTTCAGTAATGCGGACGTTGTATCGATCCGTTGTGGTGAAGAAGGAGCTGAGCCGGAAGGCAAAGCTCTCAATTTACCGGTCGATCTACGTTCCCATCCTCACCTATGGTCATGAGCTTTGGGTCATGACCGAAAGGATGAGATCACGGATACAAGCGGCCCAAATGAGTTTCCTCCGCCGTGTGGCGGGGCTCTCCCTTAGAGATAGGGTGAGAAGCTCTGCCATCCGGGAGGAACTCAAAGTAAAGCCGCTGCTCCTTCACATCGAGAGGAGCCAGATGAGGTGGTTCGCGCATCTGGTCAGGATGCCACCCGAACGCCTCCCTAGGGAGGTGTTTAGGGCACGTCCAACCGGTAGGAGGCCACGGGGAAGACCCAGGACACGTTGGGAAGACTATGTCTCCCGGCTGGCCTGGGAACGCTTCGGGATCCCCCGGGAAGAGCTAGACGAAGTGGCTGGGGAGAGGGAAGTCTGGGTTTCCCTGCTTAGGCTGTTGCCCCCGCGACCCGACCTCGGATAAGCGGAAGAAGATGGATGGATGGATGGATGGATGGATATTGGATGGGGTGGAACAAAAGTGACATTTGTCCTCAAAAAGCTGAAACATTACCACTGACTCACAGCAGCGTTATGTGGACGGTCTTTGGGAAGAAAGTAAGGCTGTTCTAGCAGAAGACGGCAAGAACGAGGTCTCGCCTGAATGACATATCACAGAAAAAACAAAACCTTGTGAAAGATGAATGTGGTGTTATGGAGCCAATGTTTCTCACTGGAACAAGAAGAAGGTGAAACATTACGTGACGGGTTCTGTGTGCTTGACAGAAACAAAGGGTGTTATTCCTGACTTGAGACTGCTAATAGTTGCAGCGTGTTTGGCACTCGTCAAGGTGTTGTTTACAGCAGGCGACTTCCTGCACCGATAATTGGTGCCTGCACTCCTCGACTCTTTGACTTTCGGTTTGGGGTAAACATCGCAGAGGTGGTTGACTTCATTCAGCCTGACTTGGAGCCCACAAGTCAGTCGGCTTGGATTTACCACTTCCATACTCGTCATTTACCCACAATTCATTTGTCAGTCATGAGTAGATAACACACTTGTGAGAGTGCAGTCCATAGTGGATCTAACATAATAGTGTGAGAGTCCAGTCCATAGTGGATCTAACATAATAGTGTAAGAGTCCAGTCCATAGTGGATCTAACATAATATTGTGAGAGTCCAGTCCATAGTAGATCTAACATAATATTGTGAGAGTCCAGTCCATTGTGGATCTAACATAGTAGTGAGATTCTAGTCTATAGTGGATCTAACATAACAGTGAGAGTCCAGTCCATAGTGGATCTAACATAATAGTGAGAGTCCAGTCCATAGTGGATCTTACATAATAGCACTGGGAGCAGGTGGCAAAAGTGTCTTGCCCAAAGACACAACGGCAGTTACTAGGGTTGAACCCGGAACCCTCAAGTTGCTGGCACGGCCACTCTGCCAACCGAACTATGCAATTTGGAATTATTGTAAATTAGTCCTTAAATAAAATAATAAACATACGCGACAACTTGTCTTTAAATAATAAGTAAACAAACAAAGACTCCTAAGTAGTCTGCTGACGTATGCAGTAACATATTGTCATTTACCAACCTACATAATCAATCTAATGTGCATGTAATGTGACCCGCATTAAGTTTACAAAACATATTATGTCATTTATCATTCTATTATTTTGTCTACATTATGAGGGACGAACTGTAAAAAAAAATATTATTAATCTACTTGTTAATTTACTGTTAGAATCTGCTCATTTTCTGTTTTTAACGTGTCAATCTACACTTCTGTTAAAATGTAATAATTAATCTAATGTGAATGTAATGTGACCCACTTAACGTTTGCCAAAGTAAACATGGCTTCCACTCTAGTCGGTCTCAGTACTGGCACTTTTGTGGCAATTTCAAGGATTTTGTAAAATCAACGTCAACATTTTCTGAAGAGAAGTATTGCGTGTAAAAGATTAAGTAGGAAGTTTTATAGGATATTTTGCTTCGGTGTCTGAAGTGTGCTGGAACTTTCGCGCGAGTTCCTAAAACCGTTTATCGTCACCTGTTTTTTTGGCTCGTAACCATCTATTTTTGCAAATAATCGCGAGGCTGATCGCTTTTTTTGACAACATTCTAGTGGGATGAATGCCTTGAGTAGGTAAATGCAAAACATATTTTAAACAATGACACCATTGCAAAAAAGGAAACACTTTCCAGTCTTGTCTGAACCATTTTGATAGGCTAAAAATTAAGGCAGGTATTGTTTTTTAAATTTTTAAAACGATTTTCTTTATTGTCCTGGATTATCCTTGAAGACAATTAGAGAATGTGCGACCGCCTTTTTAGAACATGAACTACAAAACAACATCGCTCCCTTGTTACTTGTCATAAAATAATTAACAGTAGATGTATTAGTTAACTAACCCAAAGAAAATCGCTTTGTGGAAAAAAATACAAGTTTATTGTTTAATTTTTAATTACTTAATTAAGTTGACGTTATAATTGCCACACAAATAGCTCTTAATGTCCAAATTTCCCAGAACTTAAAAATGGGTTTTCAACAGAGGGTACCTTTTTGCAAAGGCAATCTAAAAACACTGCGATGAGGTGGCGACTTGTCCAGGGTGTACCCTGCCTTCCGTCCGATTGTAGCTGAGATAGGCGCCAGCGCCCCCCGCAACCCCAAAAGGGAATAAGCGGTAAAAAATGGATGGATGGAATCTAAAAACACATCTATATACCCATCCATCCATCCATTTTTTTACCGCTTATTCCTTTTGGGGTCGCGGGGGGTGCTGGTGCCTATCTCAGCTACAATCGGGCGGAAGGCGGAGTACACCCTGGACAAGTCGCCAACTCATCGCAGACATCTATATACATAAAAAATAATAATAATAATAAAAATGCCATTTAAAGACAATAACTGCGTATTATACTACGGTACTATAGTGGCGTTTTCTTCTTAATCAAAAACTAAAAATTTTCAGACTAACTTTCTCCCTTTTTTTTTTTACATTTACATTTTTTTAATTTTTCAAATTTTTACATTTACATTAACATTTGTTACATTCGTTTACTTGTTTTTCCAATTTTTTTTAGATGTTTACATTTTTACATTTTTGATTTACATGTATAATTTACATTTACCATTTACATTTTTTACATTTACATTGGATTTTTTTAGATTTACATTTATATTTTTTAAATTTTTCTAATGTTTACATTTACATTAACATTTGTTACATTTGTTTACTTTTTTTCACATTTTTTAGATGTTTATATTTTTACATTTTAGATTTACATGTATAATTTACATTTAGCATTTAAATTCTTTACATTTACATTTTGCATTTTTGCATTTTTGCATTTTTACATTTTGACACTTTTGCATTTTTGAATTTTTGAATTTTTGAATTTTTACAGTTTTACATTTTACCTTTACATTTCCCATTTACATTTACATTTTTCACATTTACATTTTTTAGTTTTTATTACGTTTTACTTTTTTTTTCATTTATACTTTTTAGATATACATTTACATTTACCATTTACATTTTTACATTTACATTACATTTTTTTGACATTTACTTATTTTTTTTACATTTTTTATTTACATTTAACATTTACTTTTTTTACATTCACACTTTGATTTTTTTTTTTTGTTTTTACATTTCTTTTTACATTACCTGTTTTAAATGTTTAATTTTTTTTACATGTATTAAATTTTTTAAATGTTTTGCTTTTTTTAAATTACATTAGAATTTACAGACTGACTTTTTATTTCAGGGTTTTAAAGACAGACATTTATACAAACACTAGTACATATAAGTAAAGTGATGTTAACTTATCTTTGTGTAGTATTTCTTTACCATCATGTGAACTGGGTTTTCTCGATATGGGGCGGCATAGCTCGGTTGGTAGAGCGGCCGTGCCAGCAACTTGAGGGTTGCAGGTTCGATTCCCGCTTCCGCCATCCTAGTCACTGCCGTTGTGTACTAGGGCAAGACACTTGGGCCACCCACACTGGTTTAAATGTAACTTAGATATTGGGTTGCACTATGTAAAGCGCTTTGAGTCACTAGAGAAAAACGCTCTATAATTATAATTCACTTCACTTCATAGATTTGTGGTCGAGGCACTACCAAAAAAATTTGAACGACGTCATGTGCTCGTTAACCGGTACTAAAATAACACTACACATAAAAAATGACGACGCACAAAAAAAAGTAATCACCTTAATTTCTTTTAAATAAGCACTTTTAAAATAAAATGTTGTCTATATTGCAAGGAAGTTTGTGAGTAGACTCTTCTGTGTGTGCGTGTCGCCTTTTATTTTATTTTATATTTTAGGATGTGGTCTTCAACTCTGAATGTCCCGACTGAAAGCGAGAAAAGAATGTATCAAAGCGGGGGCGTCCAAACTTTTTTTTTTAAGAAAACCCGAAAGGATGCACTTAGATACATAGACAACGGAGACAAGTAGGTCAGATTGTCACGTACCTACATTCAGGATGCATGGCGTATTTCTCCGATTTTTTTCAACATACCTTGCAAGTTTAGCTGTTTTCTGTGTAACATATTTTTGTTCACTCCCCAAGAGTCCAGTCTGAGATTGACTTTTTTTTTATTACGTATTTCTGATTCTGATATGGGCAAAATAATCAGAATTGAGCTGCAGTGTGAACAAGGTCTCGAGTATACCTATAAGTCAAACAAGAGGTCGTTAATCAAGTTTTGTGGTGTCTGTGTAACATGTTTTTGTGCGCTCACGACTCCAGTCCCCAAGAGTCCAGTCTGAGATTGACTTTTTTTTATTATGTATTTCTGGGCAAAACATCGGAATTGACCGGCAGTGTGAACAAGGTCTCTATTCTATCTATAAGTCAGAAAAGAGGTCGTTAGTCAAGTTTTGTGGTGTCTGTGTAACATGTTTTTGTGCGCTCACGGTGATCAAGCCTGGACTCCACTCCCCATGAGTCCAGTCTGAGATTGACTTTTTTTTTATTACGTATTTCTGGGCAAAACATCGGCATTGACCTGCAGTGTGAACAATGTCTCTACTCCATCTATAAGTCCGAAAAGAGGTAGTTAATCAAGTTTTGTGGTGTCTGTGTAACATGTTTTTGTCCACTTCCGAAGAGTCTAGTCTGAGATTGACTTTTTTTGGTTACGTATTTCTGATTCTGATATGGGCAAAATAATCGGAACTGAGCTGCAGTGTGAAAAGGTCTCGGATCTATCTATAAGTCAGAAAAGAGGCTGTTATTCGTTTTGTGGCATCTGTGTAACATGTTTTGATGCGCTCAAGGCGATCAAGTCTGGATTCCACTCCCCAAGAGTCCCTTCTGAGATTGAGTTTTTTTGTTACGTATTTCTGGGCAAAACATCGGAACTGACCTGCAGTGTGAACAAGGTCTCTAGTCTATCTATAAGTCAGAAAAGACGCTGTTAGTCAAGTTTTGTGGTGTCTGTGTAACATGTTTTTGTGCACCCCCCAAGAGTCCAGTCTGAGATAGATTTTTTTTGTTACGTATTTCTGATTCTGATATGGGCAACACATTTGGAATTAAGCTGCAGTGTGAACAATGTCTCGAGTCTATCAATAAGTCGGAAAAGAGGCCGTTAATCAAGTTTTGTGGTGTCTGTGTTTCATGTACTCCAGTCCCCAAGAGTCCAGTCTGAGATTTACTTTTTTAATTATGTATTTCTGGGCAAAACATCGAAGCTGACTTGCAGTGTGAACAAGGTCTCTAGTCTATAAGTCAGAAAAGTTAATCAAGCTTCTTTGCACTTATCTGCCTTTATTCCATCGCCTTGAAGTATTTGCAAATATGCATGAAATATATTTTCTGAAAGGTTAACTTCCTTTTGTAACAAAGCGTACTTTCCTCGCCATCGGAGTTTTTTTCTCGCTGCTCCGGTAATCAACTTAAGGTCAGGGAAGCGAAGTGAAGTACCTCAGAGACCTTGTTCTTGGAGCGTCTCATGGAATTATTTTCAAAGGCAGACATGTCCTCCTAGACCTCGGCGCTCTGCTTACATTGCCGTGTTCTTGCTGGAAGCTTCTCTGAGCCCTGCCCCGTGTTTTCTTTCTCCGCACAGATCCCGCAGGTGAGCTACGCCTCCACGGCTCCGGAGCTCAGCGACAACACCCGCTACGACTTCTTCTCCCGGGTGGTGCCCCCGGACACGTACCAGGCCCAGGCCATGGTGGACATCGTCAAAGCCATGAGGTGGAACTACGTGTCTACCGTGGCCTCGGAGGGCAACTACGGCGAGAGCGGTGTGGACGCCTTCATCCAGAAGTCCCGCGAGGACGGTGAGTCCTGCTGTTTGCCAAAGATGTTCCTCTTCGTCTGCGCTGCGCCGCGGGAAATTGGTGTGACATGCGAGCGCAAATCCATTAGTTCCAGAACAAGGAATCCACTCTGATCGGATCTTGCTTATTCTTCATGGTCACGTTTGGAGCGCTTATGATGCAACCATCCCTCCACCAAACATCTTAGGCTGTGGGTGCAGCTGGTCCTAGTAAGAGACTATGGGCCTGATCTACTGAAGGTTCGCCTGTACTAAAACACGTGCAAAGCTGATAGCACACAACGTTGATCTTTTAAATGCGTGCGAACATGATAGGACTTGCGGATCTGATCTAAAAAAATGTGTGCAAACCTGATAGCACATGCAACGCGGATCTTCTAAACACGTGCAAACTTGATAGCACATGCCAAGCTGATCCACTAAACGTGTGCAAACTTGATAGCACACGCAAAGCTGAGCTACTAAACATGTGCAAAGTTGATAGCACGCGCAAAACTGGTCTTCTAAATATGTGCAAAGTTGATAGCACATGCCAGGCTGATCTTCTAAACGCATGAAAACTTGATAGCACACACAAAGCTGATCTTGTAAACACGTGCAAACTTGATAGCACAATCAAATATGATCTACTAAACGTGTGCAAACATGATACTATCACTACTCACCATGTGCAAACATGATAGCACATACAAAGCTGATCTTTTAAACATGTGCAAACTTGATACTATCACTACTCACCATGTGCAAACATGATAGCACATGCAAAGCTGATCTTTTAAACATGTGCAAACTTGATAGTATCAAGTTTGCACATGTTTAGAAGATCAGCTTTGCATGTGCTATCATGTTTGCACATGGTGAGTAGTTCAGCTTTGTCTGCTATCAAGTTGATAGCACACAAAGCTGATAGCAAAGTTAATAGCACACAAAGCTGAACTACTCACCATGTGCAAACTTGATAGCACATGCAAAGCTGATCTACTAAATGTGTGCAAAGTTGATAACACACGCAAATTTGATTTTCTAAACGTGTGCAAAGTTTATAGCACACACAGGGTTGATCTTCTTAACGCATGGGAACTTGATAGCACAAGCAAAACTGATTTTGTAAACATGTGTAAACTTGAAAGCACACCCAAAGCTGATCTTCTAAATGCTTGCAAACGTGATAGCACACCAAAAGCTGATCTTCTAAACGCATGCAAACTTGATAGCACATGCAAATATGATCAACTAAACATGTGCAAACTTGATAGCACACACGAAGTTGATCTTCTAAATGCGTGCAAACTTGATAGCACATGCAAAGCTGATCTTCTAAACACGTGCACACTTGATATCACACAAAGCTGAACTACTAACTGTGTGCAAAATTGATAGCACAAGCAAAGCTGATCTACTAAATGTTTGCACACTTGATACCACACGCAAAGTTGATTTTCTAAATGCGTGCAAACTTGATAGCACACAAAGCTGAACTACTAACCGTGTGCAAACTTGATATCACATACAAAGCTGATCTTATAAACACATGCAAACTTGATAACACACCCAAAGCTGATCTTCTAAACGTGTGCAAACTTGATAGCACATGCAAATCTGATCAATTAAATATGTACAAACTTGACAGCACACGCAAAGCTGGTCTTCTAAATGTGTGCAAAGTTGATAGCACATGCAAAGCTGATCTTCTAAAAATTTGCAAACTCGATAGCACAAAAGGTTGAAGAACTAACCGTGTGCAAATTTGATAGCACATGCAAAGCTGATCTACGAAATGTGTGCAAAGTTAATACCTCATGCAAAGTTGATTTTCTAAATGTGTGCAAAGTTGGTAGCACACGCAAAGCTGATCTTTTAAACGTGCGCAAACTTGATAGTACACGCAAAACTGGTCTTCTAAATGTGTGCAAGGTTGATAGCACACACAAGGCTGATCTTCTAAATGTGTGCAAAGTTGATAGCACATGCAAAGCTGATCTACTAAAGGTGTGCAAACTTGATAGCTCAAGCTAGGCTGATCTTCCAAACGTGTGCAAACTTGATAGCACACACAAAACTGACCTTCTAAAAATGTGAAAACTTGATAACACACGCAAAGCTGAGCTACTAAATGTGCAATGAGGATTGTGGCTGTTAAGTGAGCGGAGCAAGGTGTGCAATCCATTTAGCATTTCTGTTGTTATTAATAGGCAAAGCATAAGCTGATCATCAATACTGGGAAGAGAAGATGCAAGTATAAATATTTCACACACGCAATGTGATTTATCAACACTCACCAGCTTTTTATGAGCACTGTTTTGCGTTTTGTTTAGCACGTGTGAGAAGGACGTGCAAACTGACGGTGCTCGCGCTGCAAAGACAGACCAATGACAGAATCCTTCGTCATACGTGTGTGTAAACACATTTAAAATATATTACATGTATTGTCTGTTCAGCAACATCCTTTTATAATTTTAATAGCTGCGTGCTGGGTGACTTAGAGGGGAAATGCACTATATTTTGGAATTGTTCTTATTGTTCACAATCATTTTGAAAGACATGACAGATGTGTTTTTTTTATGCATTCTAAATATTAAGTACATGCAATTCAAAGTCCGCTTACAGCCCTTAAAAAACATGAGTGTCATGTAGTAACATTCATAAGAGTGAAGTGAAGTGAATTGTATTTATATAGCGCTTTTTCTCTAGTGACTCAAAGCGCTTTACATAGTGAAACCCAATATCCAAGTTACATTCAAACCAGTGTGGGTGGCACTGGGAGCAGGTGGGTAAAGTGTCTTGCCCAAGAACACAACGGCAGTGACTAGGATGGCAGAAGCGGGAATCGAACCTGCAACCCTCAAGTTGCTGGCACGGCCACTTTACCAACCGAGCTAAACCGCCCAACGTCAACATATGTCATGTAGTAAAATTTATAACAACATGTAACATATACTGTACATGATGTAAGTATATATGTCATGTAGTAATATTCATAATAACATGTAATATATACATGATGTAAGTACATATGTAGTATCTAGTAACATTCAAAATAACATGTAAGTAATACATGATGTAAGTATATAAGCAATGTAGTAACATTTATACTAACTTGTAATATTTATGTATTTTGGTCATTTGAAGCATTAATTAAAAAAATACATCACGTTTGCTTTTTTTTCAACATTACTGATTATTATTCACTGCAGACTTCATGAAAGCCAACACGCGTAGTAAACAATCACTTACTGTATAACGTCTGCTGTCATTCAGATGCCAACTGCTACAATGTTTGTATAGTCGCATTGAGATGAAGAATCACTCATAATGTTCTCGAAGAAAAGCGTGTTTTTGTGTTGTTCTCGTGATTTCCGTGTCTAAATTGACTGTCAAAGTGCACCCAGTTGTCCGAATACGTCCTCATCCTTCTACTGTCTAGGTAAGAGGCATGATTTATGATCTACAATGCATTTTGACGAGCAAGGAAGCGAGGGAATGATGTCAACATTAGCACACAGGAAGTGATCACAGCACCGTTAGAAATAGTCCGTCTGTGTTAGCACTTATAATAACAATATCACTAATACGTGCTACTATTCAAGTCACTAGATGTAAATGGAGTATTGTTGGCGCTTTTTGGATGTTTTGTTTATAGGGTTTTATGGGCGTTATAGAGGACCTCCCTCTGGATCCGCTGTAAACAGACTTTTATTTACGTTTATTTACAAGTTAGAATGCATTTAGTTTTTTTTAAACAAAGCTGTTATGTCTGTCCTAATGATTGAATGATAGGCAAAATTAAAAAAAATTTTAGGTTGCCAAATATTGACATGTTTATCTGATCAGTGCGCCACTTTGAAATAACACATTCTCCGTCTGCACTGTGGCGCTCTCCACACCATGGCGCTCTCTACAGCAGGTTGGCAGGGCAGGAAAGTGTTTTGCAGCCTGGGTAAGATGCTTGCAGAGACATGTTGGAGAGGTTTGTTTGTTTGTGCCTGCGACAAAACGCTGAGAAGCATACGCTCTCCCTGCTCTCCATCGGCTCCAAACCGGTGGGCGTCTGACGGAGTCGCTCTTGGCACCGAAACGGGAGCACGGTGGCAGCTTGGCAGCGCCGCCAACTCCACTGCAACTCTCATCGGCCCAACGGGAGTTGGGCTTTTCACCGTCATTAAATTGCCCCAACAGAAATAGATTCTGAATGATGTTTTCTATCATGGTTTTCCATTAAGTTATTTGCATATTGTAGCGGGGCACTAATAGTTCTCGCCACCAGATTGGGGATTGGTGAATAGGTGGGATGTGACCAGTTATAATGGGACACACTTCCAGTGGAAAAAGGGTTGTTGTGGAAATAAGTCCCCATGCATCACTGTTTGCCTCGTTTCCGCATGACCAAAGACCTCCTGGCGGCAAAGTTTGTGTTCCTCCATCATGGTGGTCATCCCTCCCCACTCCAACCTCTTCACCACGGCCCCTTTCCAGTGGTGAAAGCAGGGCTCAGGAACTTTGTCATAGACTTGGGGCGGTCGGTATGAGCAGGTTACTATGGATCGGATAAAGCCTGCCCATCAGGACCCGGATGGCGTGACGCTACCTCTACTACCACCTTGTCAGGGCCGGCCGCCTGCATCTGTTCCGGACCCTGTTACCTCTTTTGACAGACGGTCTGGATTGCCCGCTGTTTCAGCCCAGGCTCGCCGGCGTCGAGGTCGGCCCCCAAGGGCAACATTGAACGGGCACACACAGTTGATAGATAATTGCCATAACCAATCAGATCGACAATTGTTGTCAGTAAGGCCTTCTAGCTGGCCTCACCTTGACAGGACATTTACACGTCCTGTGATTGGATACTCACTGGCACCTGCTGATGTGTATTTGGGATCTGCATAAGTCCTGAAAATGTGCGCAAGTACGCCTTTGTAGTCCGTGCCATTGTATGTGACATTCATCCTCCTCCCTATTTGGGAGTTCCGGTCGGACGTTTTTTCACAGGACACATTTCCGGCATTGTTGTTGTTGCACTAGTGAGCCACGGATGAGGAGATGCTGCTCCGTTATTGATTGTAGTAAATCGTAAATCGTAAATGGGTTATACTTGTACAGCGCTTTGCTACTTTCAAGGTACTCAAAGCGCTTTGACACTATTTCCACATTCACACATTCACACACTGATGGCGGGAGCCACCAGACAAGGCCCTGACCACGACCCATCAGGAGCAAGGGTAAAGTGTCTTGCTTAAGGACTCAACGGACGTGACGAGGTTGGTAGAAGGTGGGGATTGAACCAGGAACTCTCAGGTTGCTGTCACGGCCACTCTCCCAACCGCGCCACACCATCCCCCTAGTAAAGTCCGAATGTCATTAAAAGAGTTAGCGCCGTCTTTTGACACTTCTTCCACTAACGTCCTTGTACGCTACACCGCTAAAAAGAAAGATGACGGGGAGAGGACATACTTGGCAACCCTCCTGATTTTCCCGGGAAACTCCGGAATTTCAGTGCCCCTCTCGAAAATCTCCTGGAGCAACCATTTTCCCGAATTCTTCTCGGTTTCCACGGAGACAACATTATAGGGGGCTTGCCTTAAAGGCACTGCCTTTGCGTGCCAGCCCAGTAACATAATATTACGGCTTTTCACACACACAAGTAAATGCTAGCATACTTGGTCAACAGCCATACACGTCACACTGAGGGTGGCCATATAAACAACTTTAACACTGTAAAAATATGCGCCACACTGTGAACCCACACCAAACAAGAATGACAAACACATTTAAGTAAACATTGATTGATTGATTGATTTCAGGAGAACATCCGCATCTTAACACAACATAAACACAACGGAACAAATACACAGACACCCTTGCAGCACTAACTCTTCCGGGACGTTACAATATACTCCCCCCGCTACCCCCTACCACTCCCTTCTTAATCTCCTGAATTCGGAGGTCTCAAGGTTGGCAAATATGGGAGAGGATGCTGTCAAAGTGGAGGCACGTAAGTAAGACCCGCCCACTGAAGAGACTGTCAGAAAGTGACTTGAAAACATACTTGCCAACCCTCCCGAATTTTCCAGGAGACCCCCGAATTTCAGTGCCTCTCCCGAAAATCTCCCGGGACAACCATTCTCCCGAATGGTTGTCCAGCCGGACCTGAGTGTGGACAGCCTATCGTCACCTCCGCTTTTCTTACATATAAACAGCGTGTCGGCCCAGTCATGTTATAACATCTACGCCTTTTGGAGCTCAGTGCACAACTGCATACCCAACAAGAAGGAGAGTATTTTAGATGTTTCCGTTATCCGTAGTTTATCTATAACCCATAAAGTAGGCAGGCACGGAGCTATTTCTCAGCGTATGTTTATTGCGCCGGCACGTTAATACACTGCCACACAGCATCTGGATTCCCATCATGCATTTCTTCAAAACTACGGCAAGTAGTAATGTCCAAAAACAAAACAGAGATGAAGCAGAAGAACGAATAAGAGACATGGCGAAGTACGCTTGCAAGTTCCAAAATGATTGGAAATAAGAATTTCAGTTCATCCAGGACAGCTCAAAGTGGAAGGGGTATGCTAGGGAGAGATGGAAGATTCCAGACTCTGGTACATTTGATGAAGGCACTTTTGTATGTGCCGCACAGCAACGCATCAGCAAAGAGAGTGTTCAGCATGATTAGAAAGATAGTGACTGAGAATAATAGAAAGACAATGGACAATTTAACCCTAAACTCACTACTTTCCTGCAAATAAAACGTCACAGATGCTGCCCATACCTATGCTCCTTCAGAGGCTGTGCTACTGGCTGCAAAGCATTGCACTTTCAAATACAACAATGAATAGAGGAGTGTTATGTGTGTGTATTGTCAGAGTTAGTTTGTGACGAACCCCAAGATGCAGAGAAGGAGGCAGGCATTGAGTAAGAAAACATGGTTTTAATTTACACACTAAAACAAAACCAAACAAAGGATACAAACAAAAAGCGCGCACGAGGCAGATAACAAACTAGGCTATGAACAAACAAAACTGGCAGCAGAGAACAAAAGACAGTAAGCTCAACAAAGCTACCAAATATAGCTTACCGCTATGCTGCAACGACACGAGACGAGTGACAGGAGCGACAATACATGACAATAATCCAGCACAGACTGGAGGAGAAAACCTGATTGACAGGTGTGGCTAAGTGCCAATCAGCCGCAGCTGAGGGGACACAGCACTCAGGGAAAAACACAGGAAACAGACAAAATACGAGCGCTGACAAGGAAATACTACACACACACAGAGGAAACCAAGACAAATGCAGAGGAAAAAACTAAAACATAGTCAAACTGTCAGGGACAAGGCTGACAGTAGCCCCCCTTCCCATAACGGATCCCAGACGTTTTAGAAACCCTCCCACCTAGAAAAAAAAACAGTCCAAAGTCAGGGGAGGGTGGAGGGAGGACAAGGAGGTGGGCCGCCAGGCCAAGTGTCCCCGCACCCAGCAGGGAAGAGTCAAGTGGCGACGGCGAATAGAACGCCGCGGCAATTGGTGAGGCGGTCGCCCATGAAACGACCACATCTGTAGCCGACAAGAGTATGGTGGCGCCCTATGCTGGCCTACCGGACCGGATGGTGGTGGCGCCCCCTGCTGCTGGCCCACCGGACAGGATGGTGGTGGCGCCCCCTGCTGCTGGCCCACCGGAGAGGGTGGTGGCGTCTGCCGGCCCACCGGAAATATTGGTGGCGTCTGTTGTAGACCCACCTGTGTGAGGAGTAGCTGTGTCTTAGCTGGCCCACCGGAGAAGATGGTGGCGCCCCCTGCTGCTGGCCCACCGGTTAGGATGGTGGTGGCGCTCCTTGCTGCTGGCCTACCAGACAAGATGGTGGTTGCGCCTCCTGCTGCTGGCCCACCGGACAGGATGGTGGTTGCGCCTCCTGCTGCTGGCCCACCAGACAGGATGGTGGTGGTGCCCCCTGCTGCTGGCCCATCCGACAGGATGGTGGTGGCGCCTCCTGCTGGTCCACCGGACAGGATGGTGGTGGCAACCCCTGCTGGTCCACCGGACAGGATGGTGGTGGCGACCCCTGCTGGTCCACCGGAGAGGATGGTGGTGGCGCCACCTGCTGCTGGCCCACCAGAGAGGATGGTGGTAGCTCCCCCTGTTGGACCACCGGAGAGGATGGTGGTGGCACCCCCTGCTGCTGGACCACCGGACAGGATGGTGGCGGCGCCCCCTGCTGCTGGCTCACCGGAGATGATGTTGCCGTAGGTTGCAGACCCACCGGAGGTGACGGTGGCGTCTGCCGGCCCAACCAGAGGTGATGGCGCCATCTGATGCAGACCCACCGGAGATGATGGTGGCGTCTGCCGGCCCACCGGAGATGATGGCGCCGTCTGTTGCAGACCCACTGGAGATTATGGTGGCGTCTGCCGGTCCACCGGAAATGGTGGCGGCGTCTGTTGTAGACCCACATGCTACTCCTAGCCATTCCCTCAAGGGACGGATCCCAGACGTCCCCAGATAGGCCCACAGTCATCAGGGGTGGGTGGGAAAGGGCTTGAAAAGCGGCCAAACTTTTCGTTAAATTAGCCATTAGTTTTAACGCTAAATTAAGCCTCTCTGCCATAGACAACTCTGTGGGGTTCGAATTTGACTGGATTATTATTTCACAGTTAGTTTGTGACGAACCCCAAGATGCAGAGAAGGAGGCAGGCATTGAGTAAGAAAAATTGTTTTAATTTACACACTAAAACAAAACCAAACAAAGGGTACAAACAAAAAGCGCGCACGAGGGGATAAAAAACTATGCTATGAACAAACACAACTGGAAGCAGGGAACAAAAGACAGTAAGCTACACAAAGCTACCAAATATAGCTAAACCGCTACCCTGCAACGACACGACACGACACGAGCAACAGGCGCGACAGTACATGACAATAATCCAGCACAGACTGGAGGAGAAAACAGGTCTAAATAGGAGTGGGCTGATTGACACCAGGTGTGGCCAGGTGCCAATCAGCCGCAGCTAAGGGGACATAGCACTCAGGGAAAAACACAGGAAACAGACAAAATAAGAGCGCTGACAAGGAAATACTACACACACAGAGGAAACAAAGACAAATGCAGAGAAAAAAACTAAAAAAAACTGACATGTATATGTGTAAATAAATTAACACTGAAATTCAAGTATTTTATATATATATATATATATATATATATATATATATATATATATATATATATATATATATATATATATATATATGAAATAATTGAATTTCAGTGAATTCTAGCTAGAAATATACTCCTCCCCACTTTGCCCGTAACGCCCACCCGGACCCCGCCATCCTCAACATATCCCCCACCCCCACCCCAATCCCCTGAGTTCAGAGGTCTCAATGTTGGTAAGAATGTAGACCACAAGGAAGTCTTTTACATTTAGGAAAATAATCATTATATTATGACTCTTTTAATGCGCCTTGTTATCCGGTGTGCCCTATGGTGTGAAAAAATACGGTCTGCACCTCTTTATTTAAGTTTTATTATATTTTTTTGGTCAGTGCGTGTTTTTCCTGTATTTTGATTCTGAATAGGTGTCGTGGTTAAAACCTTGCAAGGTTCAGGGTGGACCGTCTGGAAGCTGCTATTTCCCTTTCAAATGATTATTAATCTTTCCGTGTCCTGGTGATTTAGCAGGCTCCATTGTTTCGGGTGTAATATTTACACAGGTGTAAATGGTGTGAGTCAGCAACATCCGCGCTGACCTGCTTGGAATTCATCGTCTGGCTGCTCTCCCTTAAGAGAAGGTGCAATAAACGCCAGCGAGTGGGGGGAAGGTGAAGAAATGAAAAGAGCAAAAGGGGGATTTTCTTCTTTGCTTCACGGGTTTATCTTGCCAGGGAAACATGGTGGCGTTGAACGTTCTCGCTTATTCGCTACCTTTCCTACAGATTCCTATCAGTCTGTGAGCTGACCCAGGATGCTGGCGCTCGCCGAGATAAAGTGAAATGACTTCACAGCACAAATCACAACAAACTTTCTCAGCAGAACGTACTTTTTTGTCGACACACACACACAGCGCGCTTACAAGCAGAAACAGTGTGAAGAACGGACATATTTTGTCTTTAAATTGTTTCAGCTACTTCTAAATCACTAATCCTGGCCTCCATGGCAACAAATAAAGTAAGTTTCTTACAGTAGTATTATCACTAGAGGATGAGGAATAGCTAAACATGCTTCACTGCACACCGTGGGAGGATACAATAGCTCACCGCTAACAGCAAGCACGCGCTTCTCAATGTAAACAAATGGGTGGGTCTGTACAAATATCAACTGTATTGATACAAAATACAAGAGCTGTACACAGTCAATTGGTCAGATCGAGTCTTAGATTTAGATTAGTCACATTTGGTCATAGACTTAGATTGGTCACATCTAGTCTTAGACTTTGATTGGTCAGATCTAGTCTTAGACTTAAATTGGTCAGATCTAATCTTAGACTTAGATTGGTCACTTCTAGTCTTAGACTTAGATTGGTCACATCTAGTCTTAGACTTAGATTGGTCACATCTAGACTTATATTGGTCACATCTAGTCTTAGACTTAGATTGGTCACATCTAGTGTCAGACTTAGATTGAGCACATCTAGTCTTAGACTTAGATTGGTCACATCTAGTCTTAGACTTAGATTAGTCACATTTGGTCATAGACTTAGATTGGTCACATCTAGTCTTAGACTTTGATTGGTCAGATCTAGTCTTAGACTTAAATTGGTCAGATCTAATCTTAGACTTAGATTGGTCACTTCTAGTCTTAGACTTAGATTGGTCACATCTAGTCTTAGACTGGTCACATCTAGACTTAGATTGGTCACATCTAGTCTTAGACTTAGATTGGTCACATCTAGACTTATATTGGTCACATCTACTCTTAGACTTAGATTGGTCACATCTAGTGTCAGACTTAAATTGAGCACATCTACTCTTAGACTTAGATTGGTCACATCAAGTCTTAGACTTAGATTAGTCATATCTAGTCTTAGATTTAGATGGTCACATCTAGACTAAGATTGGTCACATCCAAACTTAAATTGATCACATCTAGTCTTAGATTTGGATTGGTCACATCTAGTCTTAGACTTAGGTTGGTCACATCTAGTCTTAGACTTATATTGGTCAGATCTAGTCTTAGACTTAGATTGGTCACATCCAGTCTTAGACTTAGATTGGTCACATCTAGTCTTAGACTGAGATTGGTCACATTTAGTCTCAGACTTAGATTGGTCCGATTTAGTCTAACAGATGGTGCCAAAACCCCAAATATGTATACTCCAAAACCAGGAAGGTGTGTCTCGGCAAGGATAGTTCTGCCCTATTGTAGTGAGGAAAACTGTTGAGATGCAAACAAACAATCCAAACTGTCAATTGATGACGTGATTGCATCAATGTTTTTTACCATCTCACATTTTGTCATAATTTGTTTTATTGTTTATAAAGTCAGGAAATAAGTCCCTGGACAGAGAAACACTTTGAATTATGACCAATGTATTATCCTGTAACTACTAGGTATCAAATGTGTGGTATCATCCAAAACTAATGTAAAGTATCAAAGAAGAGAAGAATAAGTGATGATTATATTTTAACAGAAGAGTAGATAGAACATGTTGAAACAGAAAATAAGCCGATTTTAACAGGAAATGAACAAGTGGATGAATAATGATGACAAAATAATAGAATGATAAATGACACAATAGTTAGGAGTCTTTGTTTGTTTACTTACTACTGAAAGAGAAGTATACTCATATATACGAGAGTAAGTACTAGTACTAGTGTATACAACAGTAAGTACTAGTACTAGTGTATACTACAGTAAGTACTCCTACTAGTGTATACTACATTAAGTACTAGTACTAGTATACACTAATATGTTCATCTCAGGGCATTCAATCCATCACAACTGGACTGTTTGGTTTTTCTTGGAAGACATTTAGCCTCTGACCAAAGTAGACTTCATCACTTCATGACCATTGGTCGGATCTAGTCTTAGAGTGGTCTGATCTAGTCTTGGACTGGTCTGATCTAGTATTATACTTAGATTGGTCATATATAGTCTTAGATTAGTCAGCTCTAGTCTTAGACTTAGATTGGTCACATCTAGTCATAGACTTAGATTGGTCTGATCTTGTCTTAGCCTTAGATTGGTCGCATATAGTCTTATATTGGTCAGATCTAGTCTAGTCTTGGACTTAGGTTGGCCACATATTGTCATAGACTTAGATTGAGTACATCTAGTCTTAGACTTAAGTTGGTCACATCTAGTCATAGACGTAGATTGGTCACCTCTACTCTTAGACTTAGATTTGTCTGATCTAGTCTTAGACTTAGATTGGTCACATCTAGTCTTGGACTTAGATTTGTCACATATAGTCGTAGACTTAGATTGGTCAAATCTAGTCTTAGATTTAGATTTGTCACATCTAGTCTTAGTCTTGGATTGGTCACATGTAGTCTTGGACTTTGATTCGTCACATCTAGTCCAAGACTTAGATTGGTCACATTTAGACTTGGACTTATTTTAGTCACATATACCCTTAGAAGTAGATTGATCACATATAGTCTTAGACTTAGATAGGTCACATCCAGTCTTAGACTTAGATTGATCACATTTAGTCTTAGACTTATATTGGTCACATCTCGTCTTGGACTTAGATTGGTCACAAATAGTCTTGGACTTAGATTGGTCACATCTAGTCTTAGACAGAGATTGATCACATCTAGTCATTGACTTTAAATAGTCACATCTAGTCTTTGACTAAGATTGGTCAGATTTAGTCTAGCAGATGGTGCCTAAACCCCACATATTTTTACTCCAAAACCAGGAGGGTGTGCCACGGGCAAGGATAGTTCATCCCTATTGTTGTGGGGGGAAAAAACAACTTTTGAGAAGCAAACAAACAATCCTAATTGTCAATTCCAACAACAGTGGTTGAAGTGTAACT
Organism: Nerophis ophidion; assembly: GCF_033978795.1. Classification (NCBI taxonomy): domain Eukaryota; kingdom Metazoa; phylum Chordata; class Actinopteri; order Syngnathiformes; family Syngnathidae; genus Nerophis; species Nerophis ophidion. The sequence goes on along the minus strand of NC_084612.1, from coordinate 48,077,645 downwards.
TCCCCCTTGTTAGCATTGAGGTATTGTGTGGCAAAACCATCGCTGTGAATCGACTACTACCAGTACAAAATAGTCAGAATCTCCCACGTTAGCATTCCATTCAGTTGTAAACAAATGTCACAAATGGCATTCTGGTCACATTCTGTGAGAAGAATGTTTCTAACTTCTGTTATTTGTTGAAAGTATGTTCACTATCTTATTGAACGCTAAAATTATTTTTTGATTGCAATAACAGACCTATGTTTAATATATCATAAGATTTTATGTTCAAATAAAGCCAAAAGTGAAATTTTTTGTGGTCACCCTTTATTTTAAAACGTTTTGAAAAGTAATTAGGTACCAGAACAGGGACCCAAATATTGGTAGGGACAACCATCATTGGGACTAGAGAAGATTATCCTAGAATTTTGCAGGCTGGGATGGTTTCAGACTTCAGTAGGAGTCATCAGGGTTGTTGGATTTGTAGACCAAGTAAGGGATGGTCTACTCACAGATCATGCCTTCAGACTGTACTTGGACGGTTGGTTACTTACTGTGTTGGTAGACAGGATGGTTGTAGAGCGTGTTGAGATAGGGTTGACATGGTTTTCAAGCCGGTAACTACCTGCTTTACAAGACAGATAGTCGATAAACAAATGGTAAAAAAGAGTGAAACAATGGTGGATTGGACAAACTTTACCTGTACATTTGTCCGGGCCAAATATGACATCACTACTGAGGTAGAGCTAGCCTCACTCTCTATGAATCTGTAAAGTCAATGTCCTGATTTCCATCTGTCAGTGTGTGCTCAGAAGTACAAACCATGGCTCCAGGTGGTCTGCTGGCCAATGTGCTCCAGTGTCTTATCACTCATTCGTCGTATTAGTTTTATCTCTCGGCTTAGCCCTATGGCTACCTGAGCGAACGAGTCGCGCCCCTGCTGTGTGGAACTCCCAGGCTAACTCCGTCACCTAGCTCTGTCCATTGCCATCATTTCATTCCCACGAGGAATTGCAATCTCTTTGGCCTTAGTGTTGTCTCTGGCGGGTTTTTTTACACTTTTCAAATGTGGCGGGGATAGGAACGGCCAATGGCTTTTCTCTGTGGATAGCTGTCTTCATAAGCTTTCGGGGCATGGATGCTGGGAACATTTCCAGGTGGATTATGAGGGTTTGAGTGTCAAAACTGTGTTTTTTTTCTTCTGGATGTCTTCCTCTAAAGGAAATCCCGCACAACCGACACCATAGTTTGTTTACGCCTTGAGGTCCGGTGGTCTTAAGGGAAGTTTTGCACCCACATCTGCGGTCCCCTCCAAGGTTTGTTGTTGTTCCCATTGGCTTCAGTTTTTCTTGCCCTGATGTAGGATGTGAGCCGAGGGTGTCATTGTGGCTTATGCAGTCCTTTGAGACACTGGTGATTAAGGGCTGTATAAGTCAACTTTGATTGATTGATTGACTGATACTAGAAGGTAGGAGTGCTTCATTTGTTCACCCTAAAACAATAATCTCCCCTCATTAAAGTGTTTTTAAAACATCTTAGCCGTCAGCACAGTTTTTTTAACAGATTTTTTTAATGTCATCAGATTATTAGTCTGCCGCCAATAAATCCTAATGTGGGTTCGAATTATTATCGGCCTGATAATTACCGGTCACTCCTCGTAGAGATGGTGGCATACTTTAATAAAATGCTGGTCAACTATGCTAGGTTTGTGTCAGACCTTATGATTGCAGGAAAAGTCAGGATGTGTTTTGAATCCGTGGACAGTTGCAGACTGGTAGGATGTTAGAGATCATTTAGGGACGGTTGCAGACTGGTAGGATGTGGGGATTATTTAGAGACCATTGCAAACTGGTAGGACATTAGAGATCTTCTAGGGACAGTTGCAGACTGGTAGGATGGTAGATAGCATTGAGGGACAGTTGCAAACTTTTAATAAGAGAATAGAAACTCATACATAGATTGATTGTGGTTGCCAACTTCAATCGGTAAGATTTTGATTGAATAGTCACAGGCAAATGTGTGATTGTGGTGAACCTTATTATGAAGATAGAGACAGAAGGGTTTTCGAACTATGGAAGCTTTCAGACTTTGTTAGGATGTGAAATATCTAAGATTTATGTCTGGATGATATAAAATAAATTGGGAAGGGTACTGTTGGGACTGTTAAAATGGTTGCAGACTGCATTAGGATGGTAGTTTGAGGTGTTTGAGAGGTTTGCATACTCTGCGGAGAACATATACATTGATTGTTAAGAATGGTCAAATTAAAGATTTTGTGTTGGCGTAATCTTTGAAAGGAGTCCGGCTCCTACTTTGGACAGCCTCTGTGCAGATATGTTGATTACTTTAGAGCATTCTCCAGTAGATGTCATTAATCAACCTAATGAAACACATTGTCAATAAGAGCCCTAACGAGATTCCTTGGCAAACCGTTGGCCTGCCTGACATCCGCACGAGAAACTCTGCTAATGGAGTCATCGCCATGCTCCTTGGATGAGAAGTATGACGAGCGTAACCAGATGGAGGAATAAATGTATGTGTCGACTGCATTGTGAACATGGGACACAAAGAGTCCTCTGCCGGGTAAAAAATGTCAAAAAAACAAGCAGTACTGTGCCTATTCTTTGGTATTTTGGAATGTTAGCAATAGAGCTGGGTGATATATCGATATACATGACATATCGCAGTCTGTCCGATATAGAAAATGACTATATCGTGATATTCGAGTATACGTTCTCATGCAGTTGTTTTTCGCTGCAGGTAATACACTACAGGCTCCTCTCACTCTTTTCTGTCTCTCCTTCTCACAGACAAGCGCACTTTCTTACACACATCACATACTGTCACATCATACGTCACATACGAATACGCCCTCGCGGAGCAGAGAGGTTGCAGCATTGGTAACCTTAGCTGTGATGCCAGCGGAGCCGTGCGAGTGGTAATTCGAGAGAGAGAAGGTCCGAATCTTGGAGCAAATGAAGTAAGAATAAATTCCCAAGAAAAACAGCCGGGGGGTTCCATCGTCTGGCGGTGGTTTGGCTTCAAGTGGGAATATGTCAAAGAGACAACCGTAAATAGTCAAGCATAACTGTTTTATAAATACACTTTTGGTCAATTGACTTAGCGGTGATTTCTTTCTCTGCATGCAAGTTTAAAATGAGCATGTATTAATGCCATACTTTCCAACTCTCCCGGATTTTCCGAACACTCCCGAAATTCAGCGCCTCTCCCGAAAACCTCCCGGGACAAATTTTCTCCCGAAAATTTCCCGAAATTCGGGCGGAGCTGGAGGCCTCCTCCCCTCCAGCTCCATGCGGACCTGAGTGAGGACAGCCTGTTTTCACGTCCGCTTTCCCACAATATAAACAGCGTGTCTGCCCAATGACGTTATAACTGTAGAATGATCGAGGGGGGGATTCTTGGTTTCTTATGTGGGTTTATTGTTAGGCAGTTTCATTAATGTCCTCCCAGCGCGGTAACAACACACAACAACAATAGTCACGTTTTCGTGTACCGTAAAGCAGGTCGTCTGCCGTAAACAGCAATGTTTTGACACTCTTAAAAGGACAATACTGCCATCTACTGTACATGCATATGTGACCATAACACCTACGGCTTTTAGAGAGTGCAGTACACAACTGCGCACACAAGGAGACGAAAATGGAAGATTCCAGACTCTAGTGCATTTGATGAAAGCACTTTTGTGCGTGCCACACAGCAATGCATCATCAGAGAGGGTGTTCACTATGGTTAGAAAAATATTGACAGAGAATAGAACAAGGATGGACAATTCAACCCTTAACTCAACAATGAGTAGATGAGTGTTATGTGTGTGTATATGTGTAAATAAATGAACACTGAAATTCAAGTATTTATTTTATTTATATATATATATATATATATATATATATAGACATATATATATATATATATATATATATGTCTATATATATATATATATAGACATATATATATATATATGTCTATATATATATGTATATATATATATGTCTATATATATATATATGTATATATATATATACATATATATATATATATATATATATACATATATATATACATACATATATATATATATATATATATATATATATATATATATATATATATATATGAAATACTTGACTTGGTGAATTCTAGCTGTTAATATCCTCCTCCCTTCTTAACCATGCCCCCATCCACACCCCTTCCTACCCCTGATCACACCCCCCCTCCCCCATTTCCCAAAATCGAAGGTCTCAAGGTTGGCAAGTATGATTAATGCAGTATGAACAAGAAAATGATAATGGAGACAAAAATAATCATTATACTGCTGTGATTATATGCATCAAGTGTTAATTCAAGGCTAAGGCAAAATATCGAGATATTAATCGTCTATCGCGACATGGCCTAAACATAGCCACATATTAATAAAAGGCCATATCGCCCAGCCCTAGTTAGCAACATACCTGAGCAACACTGCAAGAATACTTGAAACATTTTTCTAGAGCACATCAATCTATGACTAATCACCGTATTTTCCGGACTATAAGGCACACTTAAAATCCTTTTTTCCCCCTCAAAACTCAACAGTGTGCCTTATAACCCGGTGCGCCTAACGTTCAGAGTAATTCTGACTTTGGTATTTTTATTTCGTATTTGCATAAATCCGACGCCGTAATCGATAATCTTTTTCACTACCTTCTTGTTATGGGACAGTTTTAATTTTCCTGAAGGAACTCTCCTGAAGGAATCATTAAATTACTATCCATCTATCTATCTATCTATCTATCTATCTATCTATCTATCTATCTATCTATCTATCTATCTATCTATCTATCTATCTATCTATCTATCTATCTATCTATCTATCTATCTATCTATCTATCTATCTATCTATCTATCTATCTATCTATTTGTCCTCCACTGTTGCCATTCCTAATATAAAGTATAGAGTAAATGAAAGCACTAAAAAATACCGGTCTAGTGAGTTTACATTATTCACCCAAGGAACTTTAGTTATTAGAGAGTTCCGGTTGGAAGGTTTTTCATTTGACACATTCCGGGCGTTGTTGTTGCATTAGTGAGACACGGATAAGAAGGTGTTGCTCCGTTATTGATCGAAGTAAAGTCTGAACGTCATTAAAACAGTTAGCGCCATCTTTTGACACTTTTTCCACTTCTGTCCTTGCACGCTACACCGCTATAACAAAGATGATGGGGAGAAGAAGCGTAAATAAGACCCGCCCACAAAACGACGCATCCGGAAGCGACTTGAAGATGTTCTGTAAAACATCGTCTATGCAACATTTTGACCAAAGAACCACTATCACATGTTATGTAGACCATTCATCAGCAGTGCGCCTCATAATCCGGTGCACCCTATGGTCCGGAAAATACGGTACAAATTACTTACCCCTTAGTAAACAGTACAATAAATCACATTGATAGAAAATCTATTCATAACTCTCAGCAACAATTAGTTGCAAGCATCTCTCTTGAAAATCCACGATCATTCGGTCACAAACTGAGCCTTCAAAATATCAACGTACATGGACGCATCATGTGGTAAAAGTAATAGAGCATACCTGTTTAACTCCATAAACTTTAGGCAGGTTGTATAATATAACAATTGCACAATTGCTTCATTGACTTATAAGAACAATCTCTCATCTGTTTTAGTTACTTCGGCTAGAGTCACTAATTTTGAAGGAAGGTGTGGTCATAATTAAAGGAGATATGATTGTTTGGGGGTGTGGAATTGATGGCAAGATTGGTGTTCATCAACAATGATGACAAATCGCCCTGAGGAAGGACATGGCCATGTGCAACAGCTTTCAGGGTAAACCATTACAATTTGCAGCAGACAAGTCCCAGATGCTAAAGACAGAAGATGGTTGTTAGGAAAGGATTCATATTTTGTTGAATACTCAAACTGTTAAGTACCATGCGAAGGTTGAAATGTACAGTGTTGTATGCATCCATGAGGAGGAAGATTCAAAGGAAATGTCTCAATTAAACATTTAAACAACACGTTCTTAAGTCACATTATAACCGCAATTTAATGTCAAAGACCAATACAAAGTGGTATACCACTGTGAGGTTCAAAGAAAAATGTACTTCCAAAATATCTTCTACAAACAAAAAACTGAAAAGTGCAATGTACAGAAGTATTCAGCAACCAATTACCCCCAGAAGCTGCTTTGTGACGGCCTTTAGAGTTGGTTCAGAGAATGTTGGGGATCAAACAGCATCATGAAGTCCAAGGAACAGAGAGTGGTGGCTCTTGCCCCCAGAAAATTGGAATCCTACAGAAATGCAGGTTTGGAATTTAGGTGGAAGTGCAAAGACATTTGCAACATCTGGTAGGAAGCCCTCACGAGTAGGAGTGGAGCAGATTTGGGCAAATTAAGGCCCGGGGGCCACATGCGGCCCGTTAAGCTTTTCTATCTGGCCCGCCGGACATTCCTAAATAATTTTCGTAGATCTTTAAGATGGAAACTGTAGCTGCCAATTGGATGTGCAGTGATGTTTTCAAATGACCGCAAGTCTTGAATTATACCAAGTATTTCAATGTTTGGAATATGCACTTTTGCATTATATAATAGTTACTATGGTAATCTAATTAGTTAGTATAGTAATCTACATCACTGCAGCTCAGACGAGGCACCAAGCAATCTGGGTGGGGAGTGTTTCCACAGAGCGTTTCTACAGCTTGTCAGCCGGAAATGCGGTATTCAGGGACAGACGCGGAAGGAGATTTTTACAACAAAGTTCTAAAGCTTATTGATATATCAGATGTATCAGATTGTAGGTGGGTTTATTTTTCACCCTTCTTGTTCATATTTGGCTGTTTGTTGCATTTTTGTTACGTTTCGCTTAATTATAAAATATATCGATCGAGAGGGGTTGTGACGTTCATATGTTGTCAATATTCCATGTTTTATCGTTCATAGTTAATATTGAATACCCCAAATTCTTTATTTTCATGTAAATTCTGGGTATCTCATTCAGTAAAAAAAAAAAAAAATAGAATTCAAAGTAGAATCATCATTACAAAATCTAATACATATTTTTTTAAAGATATAGCATTAAAGAACAGTTTCCGACTTTCTAAATACGTTTTTTAATCATGAAACAATGAAAAAACATCCATATCGTCATCTTTACACTTGTTCCACCCAATATAGTAGTCTTGAGTGTGTTCTACTGTAGTACTGTAGGTTGATCCTCCAAGCATCATTGCTATGGTATTCACACGGCCGCTAAAACTCGACGCTACCAAAAAAAATGCTTCACCACGTCCTGGGTACTGTTTTTCTGGAGTCGTCGTCGGCAATAACTGGAAACGAGTATGATTGTCCTCCTGTTAGTGGGATTGCCTTGAGGAGAACGCCTGTGCTTTGAATTTCTTAAAGTAGTGAGACTTGTGCACAGACAGCCACCACACTGTCCTTGGCAAAGAGAAGGCCAGGGTTTCAATGGCATGGAGACCAAGACAATTAGGGGCCCATCTTTTCTGCAGCCTTCTTAGCCTTTGTGATAGTCGTGGAGCTTCTATGCAACCATCATCCGCCCACTCCAAGTATATACCAGTATAAAACATTTTTGGATATTTGTTTTTTCTATATATTAGACGCACCGGACTATAAGCCGCAGTTACATATACATTGTGAAATTACTTAATTTACACAGAAATATTCTGTAAATGTTTATTTACATACCTTAATTGTTTCCAAATGGTGTCTGTAACAGGGCAGTAAAACGGCCAAACAAAAAAAAAAAACAGAAGTCATGGTCATGGACCCACTAGCTGCGCAAGCGTTACGCTCCAATTAGCTAAACAGACTTAACAACTACACAGTGAAATTTTAGTGAATTTACTTCGGAATTTGTGAAAGTGAAACAATACAAAAATAATGTAAGTTAATAAAGCTAACACAGACACTCGTAAACGTAATGGCATATTAGCTAATGCTAATAATGCTAGCTTGGTTACATTACAATAGCACGTACAAATACGCATGAAAACACCCCTACAGACGTCACACATGGGACAGTATGAAAGTAAAATTTTCAATGGGAGACAGGTCTGTACTCATGGCAGGCCAGTCTAGTACCCGCACTCTTTTACTCTGAAGCCACGCTATTGTCACACGTGGCTTAGCATCGTCTTGCTGAAATAAGCAGGGGCGTCCATTAAACATAGCTTGGCTGGCAACATATGTTGCTTGAAAAGCTTTGTGTACCTTTCAGCATTAATGCTGCCTTCACGAATGTGTCATTTACCCATGCCTTGGCCACTAATACACCCCCATACCATCACACATGCTGGATTTTACACTTTGCACCTACAACAATCCGGATGGTTATTTTCCTCTTTTGGTCCACAGTTTCTCAAAAAACTAAACGTCAGACCTCAGAACGCTTTTACACGCTGCATCAGTCCATCTTAGATGAGCTCTGGCCCAGCAAAGCGTTTCTGGGTGTTGTTGATAAATTCACTTTGCATAGTAGAGTTTTACACTACAGATGTAGCGACCAACTGTAGTTACTGACAGTGGTTTTCTAAAGTGTTTCTGAGCTCTTTAGACACTGGTGTCGCTTCTTGATGCAGTACAGCCTGAGGGATCCAAGGTCACGGGCATTCAATGATGGTTTTTGGCCTTGCTGCTTATGTGCAGTGATTTCTCCAGATTCTCTGAACCTTATGATGATACTACGGAGCGTAGATGGTGAAATCCTTAAATTCCTTGCAATAGCTGAGTTGAGAAATGTCGTTCTTCAACAATTTGCTCAGGCATTTGTTTATAAAGTGGTGACCCTCGCCCCGTCCTTGTTTGTGAATGAATGAGCATTTCATGGAAGCAGCTTTTATACACAATCATGGCACCCACCTGTTCCCAATTAGCCTGTTCGCCTGTGGGATGCTCCAAATAAGTTTTGTATGAGCATTCCTCAACTTTCTCAGTCTTTTTTTGCCACTTGTGCGAGCTTTTTTGAAACATGTTGCAGGCATCAAATTCCAAATGAGCTAATACTTGCAAAAAATAACATTTACCATTACCATTTGGAAGGGTAAATAGCTTGTCTTTGTAGTGTATTCAGTTGAATATAAGTTGAAAAGTATTTGTAAATCATTGTAAAATATCGGCCGATCTCACTCTAACATCCCGTTTGTAATTTTATCAAAAAAATATTGATTAAAAATAGGTCGTGTTAGTCCTCTAAGGATTAATATTGTACTAAAATATTGTACGATATAATGATTTCACATTAGAAAACAGCTACCGACAGATATGATGTAATACAAATATTTGGACAACCGTCCTGAAAGAATCCCTCGTCCCGTCCCATGGGTGCTCTCGCACTTTGCTTCAACAATTACGTGTCATTACCTAATTGGGCGAGGCCGCGTGTTGAATAACGACGTGTCCTGCTGAGCGGAGACAGATTGCGGTCGGGCATTTTCTTCGGCAAGTAGTGCCGAGCGAGCCTTGAAGACGCAGCAGTTGTAGTCTGAGGATGCGGGGGAGGTCACAGGTGCTGTTGTTTTATTTATCCTCAAGTTCCAGGGCAATGTTGGCCACAATGTGAATTGGGAGAGATAAGGTGAGCCGAGGAGACGCTATGTGAATAACTACAGGGGAAATGGAAGGAAATGAGAGGCCGAGAAACCGAGGACGAGCGCCTCCTTGTAAGCCGAGCTTCTGGTTTGTCGTCGGAGAACATTTTTTTTTTTAAAAGAAGGATGTTAAATATTCTCAAAATTCAAGTGAACAGGATGAATATCCATTTTTACATTTTAAACAGACAAATAACTTAAAACTCCACCTCCATAGACATGCACCTGAAAATAGGCTCCTCCCACCTCCATAGGCATGCACCTGAGGATATGCTCCTCCCACTGCTATACACATGCAGCTGGGTATAGACTCCTCCCACTGCCATAGACATGCCGCTTGGAATAGGATTCTTCCACCTCCGTAGACATGCAGCTGAGAATAAGCCCCTCCCACCTCCATTGACATGCAGCTGGGAACAGGCCCCTCCCACCGCCATAGACATGCACCTGGGGATAGGCCCCTTCCACCTTCATAGACATGCACCTAAGAAAACGCCCTTCCCTCCTCCATAGACATGCACCTGGGAATAGGCCCCTCCCACTTCCGTAGTCATGCGCCAGGGAATAGGCCACTCCCACCTCCATGTATATGCACCTGGGTATAGGCTCCTCCCTCCCCATTGACATGCACCTTGGGATAGGCCCCTCCCGCCTCCATAGACATGCACCTGGGGATAGGCCCCTCCCACCTCCATAGACATGCACCTAAGAATAGACACCTCCCTCCTCCATAAACATGCACCTGGGAATAGGCCCCTCCCGCCTCTATAGTCATGCACCTGAGAATAGACCCCTCCCTCCTCCATTGATATGCACCTAAGAATAGACCCTCCCTCATCCATGGACATGCAGCTGGGAATAGGATTCTTCCCCCTCCGTAGACATGCACCTGGGAATAGGCCCCTCCCACCTGCATTGACATTAAACTGGGAATAGGCCCCTCCTTTCTCCATAGGCATGCACCTGGGGAAAGGCTCCTCCCACATCCATAGACATGCAGCTGGGGATAGGCCTCTCCCAACCTCATAGACATGCACCTGGGAATAAGCTCCTCCAAAGACATGCACCTGGGAATAAGCCCTTGCCTTCCCCATAGGATGCATCCGGGAATAGGCCCCTCCCTTCTCCATAGGCATGCACCTGGGCAAAGGCTCCTCCTACATCCATAGACATGCATCTGGGAATAGGCCCCTCCCGCCTCCATAGTCATGCACCTGAGAATAGATCCCTCCCTCCTCAATTGATATGCACCTGAGAATAGACCCCTCCCTCATCCATAGACATGCAGCTGGGAATAGGATTGTTCCCCCTCCGTAGACATGCACCTGGGAATAGGCCCCTCCCACCTCCATTGACATTAAACTGGGAATAGGCCCCTCCTTTTTCCATAGACATGCACATGGGGAAAGGCTCCTCCCACATCCATAGACATGCAGCTGGGGATAGGCCTCTCCCAACCTCAAAGACATGCACCTGGGAATAGGCTCCTCCAAAGACATGCACCTGGGAATAAGCCCTTCCCTACTCCATAAACATGCACTTGGTAATAGGCCCCTCCCACCTCCATATTCATGCGCCTGAGAATAGACCCCTCCCTCCTCCATAGTTATGCACCTAAGAATAGACCCCTCCCTCCTCCATAGATATGCACCTGAGAATAGACCCCTCCAACCTCCACGGACATGCACCTGGGGATAGAACCCTCCCACCTTCCCACCGTCATAGTAATGCAGCTGGGGACAGGCCTCTCCCAACGTCATAGACATGCACCTGGGAATAGGCTGCTCCAAAGACATGCACCTTGGAATAGGTCCTTTCCTCCTCCATGGACATGCACCTGGGAATTGGCCCCTCCCTTCTCCATAGACATGCACCTGGGGAAAGGCTCTTCCCACATCCATAGACATGCAGCTGGAAATAGGATTCTTCCACCTTCGTAGACATGCACCTGGGAATAGGCCCCTCCCACCTCCATTGACATGAAACTGAGAATAGGCCCCTCCCTTCTCCCTAGACATGCACCTGGTGAAAGGCTCCTCCCACATCCATAGATATGCAGCTGGGGATAGGCCTCTCCCTCTTCCATAGATATGCACCTGGGAATAGGCCCCTCCCACTTCCATAGTCATGCACCTGGGAATAGATCCCTCCCTCCTCCATAGAAATGCAGCTTGAAATAGGCCACTCCCACCGCCATAGACATGCAGCTGGGAATAGGTCCCTTCCTCCTCCATAGACATGCGCCTGGGGATAGGCCCCTCCCACCTCCATAGTCATGCACCTGAGAATAGGCCATTCCCTCCTCCATACACATGCACCTCGGGATAGGCCCTTCCCTCCTCCATACACATGCACCTCGGGATAGGCCCTTCCCTCCTCCATAGACATGCACCTGGGGAAGGCTCCTTCCTCTTCCAGAAACATGCGATAGGCCCCTCCCACCGCCGTAGCCATGCAGCTGGGAACAGACACCTACCTCCCCCATAGATATTCACCTGTGGATAGGCCCCTACCACAGCCATAGACATGCAGCTGGAAATAGGCTCCTCCCACCTCCACAGACATGCACCTTAATTGCTGGATCGGTCAGTACCTGTTGGTATCCATTCTTAGTTAGCGGTCCTCGCCATCAACCATCAAACTGTCACTAAGTTGATCAGATCTCATTCCAAACTGATCTAAAACTTTTAGGTTGGGGGTTTGATCACCCCTACTCCTTTGTCCACACCAATGTCACCCGCTTGGTGCTCCGATCTTCCTGGGATTTCCAAGCGTTTGGAAGGACGCGACTCCGTGGGTCATGTGTGCCTGCCAACTTAATCCGGTTCTTGCAAAAGGGGTCAGGGGCCTTCTTTGAGGTTTTTAGTACATTTGGACTTGCAGTCCCACATTACCATCTGGACTTGGACACGCAGCATGTCGTTACTGGCAGAGCAGAGTAGGATTAGTATTAAAATAGAATATTGAATTACAATTTATTGATTCCCTTGGTGAAACTAGGCCATCCATCCGTGCAAGAAGAAAGAAACAATAAATATGAATCCCAGGGCAGGACCAGAAGAACATAATTAGTCACATAAGATTTGAAGTAAATGAAATATATGTGTTGGACAGACAGGGGAAATAGTAGTACAGTACAGAAATACTTCAACCAATGAGCTTACGCCATATTTTGTACTATAGGGCACACCAGAAAGGGCGTTATGATTTGATTGATTGTTGATATGATTAGGTTTGTTTATTTTCTACATTTAAACACTTCCTTGTGGTCTACATAACATGTAATGGTGGTTCTTTGGTCAAAATGTTGCATAGATGATGTTTTACAGCCACTTTCTGATCATCTCTTCAGGATACACTGTTTTTTGGGCAGTCTTATTTATATGCCTCCACTTCAACAGCGTCTTCTCTCCGTCATCTTTGCTGTACCGCTAGACAGATGTAAGTTAAAATGAATGAGGATCGAGAAAAAGAAGGAGATTATTGACTTTATCGGTGGACAAGCGCACCTTTTTGGGACTTATGCAGATCCCAAATACACATCATCAGGTACCAGAAGCTAAAAAAAGTTGGTTTTACATAATATTGCCAAAAAATATATCAGATAATGTCTCCTAATAGGTGTCATTTTGGGGTCCTAATATACTCACCTTAATAACACAGTATGTTGAATTACAGTACGTCTGACTATGGTATCCGTATTACTCCAACAATCCATCAAGCAGTGCGGCTCCGTGGCTTACCAGAGATAGAAAAAATAAGGAACTTATTGACTACATCGGTGGAAAACGTGCACATTTTTGGGACTTATGCAGATCCCTAATACACATCAGCAGGTAACGGATGCTAATAAAAGTTGGTTTTGCATAATATTGCCAAACAAAAACACCAGATCATGTTTCCTAATAGGTGACATTTTGGGGTTCTAAGACACTCACTTTAATAAGACAGTATGTTGAAGCACACTAGGTCTAACTATGGTAGCCGTATTACTCCCAAAAATCCATCAAGCAGTATGGCTTCGTAGCTTACCAAAGGTAGAGAAAAAGAAGGAGCTTATTGACAACATCGGTGGACAAGCGCACCTTTTCGGGACTTATGCCGATCCCTAATACACATCAGCAGGTACCAGAAGCTAAGAAAAGTTGGTTTTGCATAATATTGCCAAACAAAACACCAGATAATGTCTCCTAAAAGGTGACATTTTGGGGTCCTTATACACACACGTTAATAACACAGTATGTTGAATCACTGTACGTCTGACTATGGTAGCCGTAATGCAATTCATTAAGCGATGTGGCTTTGTAGCTTAGCAAAGTCCGACTAAAACATGTTGATGGATTGTTGAGTGTCGTGTGTAATGTTCTATATTCTCAATGACACATTTGAAGTTTTGGTGTTGTTTACTGGTGTCATCTTGCCGTCCACACATGTATGTGTGACTACCATCTACTGGTCACACTTATCATTACACCACACACCAAATAAAATAGCTTGGAGGTTGGTAAGCACAAGCAGACTTAATACGTACATTAGGCGCACCGGTTTATAAGGCGCACCGACCAGTTTTGAGTACATGAAAATAATTTTAAGTGCGCCTTATAGTCTGGAAAATACGGTAATTGTTTCTACGTCCAAGCTCATAACTCAAAACACATTGTCCTTCAACATGTTTTACACTTTGGTAAGCTACAAAGCCACACCGCTTGATGAATTGCATTACGGCTACCACAGTCAGACGTACTGTGCTTAAACATACAGTGTTATTTGTGCTTGGCTCCCTAAAAAGACTACAATTTTAACATGCAACATACCTTTTTCAAAGACAAAATGACCGAAAAAATAGTTAGAAAGACAATAAAACTACAGCAGTTACATGAAATAATGTAGGAATGATATCAGGCATTAGAGAAACAAGTTTTTCAGCAACTTGGCAGAAAGTGTAAAAAAATAAGACCAAATTTCCTGCAATTGGGTGAATTTCAAAATAACATTTTATTTTAGATGTATTCTCATCTACCAACCTTTAAGACACTTCCATGCAATGTAGCACACAATGTTTACTAGATCATTTACTCACATTACTATTGAACATGACAAATAATGTACCATGAATGCGAAAAAAAAGTTTCCCATTTGGCTATTCCGTAGCCACACCCACCCAGGTAATATACTTCCTGTTTACATCAAAAACATACCTTTTGTCTGGCTACTAATAAATACTCTACAACTACACTGAACTAACAGTGTTGGATTGCCATCCATCCATCCATCCATTTTCTTCCGCTTATCCAAGGTTGGGTCACGGGGGCACTAGCCTAAGCAGGGAAGCCCAGAATATTCTCTCCTCAGCCACTTCGTCCAGCTCTTCCCGGGGGATCCCGAGACGTTCCCGGGCCAGCCGGGAGACATCATCTTCCCAACGTGTCCTGGGTCATCCCCGTTGCCTCCTACCGGTCGGACGTGCTCTAAAAACCTCCCTGGGGAGCCCTTTGGGTGGCATCCTGACCAGATGCCCGAACTACCTCATCTGGCTCCTCTCAATGTGGAGGAGCAGCGGCTTTACGCTGAGTGCCCCCCGGATGACAGAGCTTCTCACCCTATCTCTAAGGGAGAGATCCACCACCTTGTGAAGGAAACTCATTTGGGCCGCTTGTACCCGTGATCTTGTCCTTTCGGTCATAACCCGAAGCTCAGGACCATAGGTGAGGATGGAAATGTAGATACAGTGGTAAATTGAGAGCTTTGCCTTCCGGCTCAGCTCCTTCCTCACCACAACGGATCGATACAGCGTCCGCATTACTGAAGACGCCGCATTGATCCGCCTGTCGATCTCCCCATCCGCTCTTCCCTCACTCGTGAACAAGACTCCCAGGTACTTGAACTCCTCCACTTGGGGCCGGGTCTCCTCCCCAACCCAGAGATGGCACTCCACTCTTCTCCGGGCAAGAACTATGGATTCGGACTTGGAGGTGATGATTCTGTTGTAATCCTCCAAATATGATTAAAAATAACGTTGTGACTCGGAAAAAGAACGCAGTATACATTTACATTTATTGGTCCCTGTTGGGGAAATTCAGTTTCACTGCTGTACATTTAAACAATAGACATTACGCATCACGAACAAAAATAACTAAAAGACATCATACATGACCAACACATTTACAGGCTTGTTAGACAGGTCGGCCGGGCTTGCTGTTAAGGGTGGCTATAGCTGCAGGGATAAGGCTTTTCCAAAGGCGGGCCCGCTGGAATTTGATGTTTTTTTTACCTGCGCCCTGATGGTAGTGGGATGGTGTATTGGTGTAGTGGGTGAGTGATATCCTGGACTATCGTGTTTGCCAGTCGAATGATGGACCTGTGGTTTTTAATCTGAAATGTTGGGTGTGCATTGGCCGATGATTTTAGTTGCTATATTTGTAATGTGTGTGAGTTTGGTCCGGTTGGTTACAGAAAGCATTGTGAAAAAAACATGTGGTACAGTACATAAGGATGGGTTGAACAATGCTTTGGTAAAGTAATAACAAGAGGTGAGCTGCAATGCAAAGTACTTTAAGTCTGTGGATGGCTGACAGTCTTTTTGACTTATTTTGCAATTGTTGTATATTTGATGATTGTGTCACTCTCCCAAGACTTAGTGACTGTGTGATAGTTGATGAGCCGAAGAGACTTCAACAAGAAATCGTCGAACAAAAAGCTTTATTTGTTTCAGTCTTCCTCAGACTGGAACTGCAGCTTCCAGGAGAAATAGTATGGGCTGTAGTCTCGGACCACTGTCCTTAAAAAACCTTTTACACGAAGATGCCCACTCTTCGTAACTCCAGCCTTGGATCCGGCCAGTCTGGACAGAGCCCAGTTTGATGCTTGGCCAGTCGACCTATTTCCTGTGATCGGTTACCCCTACCCTCTACTCCTACCTGTGAGTGCTCCC
Source organism: Nerophis ophidion (assembly GCF_033978795.1). Lineage (NCBI taxonomy): Eukaryota > Metazoa > Chordata > Actinopteri > Syngnathiformes > Syngnathidae > Nerophis > Nerophis ophidion. Next base: position 48,061,110 of record NC_084612.1, on the reverse strand, counting down.
ACCGGATGTTACTAATGTCTTTTCACTTCCTCCTAAAATCCAAACCCGCATTCATGTAGAATACCAATTTCCTGGGGGCAAGAGCCACCACTCTCTGGAGCGCTTGTGATTGACATGTGCACTTTATTAGAATAATCCTCGAAAGGATTCTGTGACCAAATACAAACACATGCTAGCTCACAATCATAAAAGAAAACGATACTAGGTATAGTTCACCTCACTAGCTTGCTCGAGATGGTCTCCCCGTCCTGCAACTCATTGCGGCGTTTAGGCGAGAGGAACAGCGAGTACCTGCGGTTCAGGCAAATGTTCAACACATGATGTCAAGATCCTATTTTTATCGATGTTTCATTAAGAAACGGAGAAGTGATATTTTGAGCTAAAAAGAATGTCTGAAAACGCCGATTTTCACAGGCATTCCTATGTTAGCAATGTACAACACTTCGCTTGGAAAGCGGACTTTTACGATGTTTACATAGTGAATACGACGTGACGAAAGCAATGAGCGTTTGTAAGAAAAAAAGCAAGAAACTTTGAACCCAGGAAAAAAATCCAAATGTTCTTCACTTCTTTCAAGATAAGAGCCTTTTGACTGTCACACTTCCTCTCTTGGCCCAAAAGTCCCTTTTAATTCTGCAATTAGCACATGGGGCTGCATACGCACTGATATTAAAACAATTGAATAATCCTGAATTGGAAGAAGTGAAAATTGTCCTGTAAATGGATTAAAACTCGGCAGAGCCAACCTTAATTGCTCATGTCCTTTTTTAGCGAGCAGTTGCAATAAAAGTCCCTTTACTTGTACCAGCTGTGGGAAAAAAAATGGCAAGTTATATGCAACGTTGCCTCCAATATTTCATATGTGAGCAAACACAAACACCAGATGTGCACACTGTGGCCATATCAGCAGCACACCTGTCTCAAACCTGACATCATACCAATTTAAATGTTTTAATCAGTCATGTCTATAATAGTGTTTTTTAATATACAAACCTCGTTTCCATATGAGTTGGGAAATTGTGTTAGATGTAAATATAAACGGAATACAATGATTTGCAAATCCTTTTCAACCCATATTCAATTGAATGCACTACAAAGACAAGATATTTGATGTTCAAACTCATACACTTTATTTTTTTTTGTAAATAATAATTAACTTAGAATTTAATGGCTGCAACACGTGCCAAAGTAGTTGGGAAAGGGCATGATCACCACTGTGTTACATCACCTTTTCTTTTAACAACACTCAATAAACGTTTGGGAACTGAGGAAACTAATTGTTGAAGCTTTGAAAATGGAATTTTTCCCATTCTTGTATTATGTAAAGCTTCAGTCGTTCAGCAGTCCGGGGTCTCCGCTGTCATATATTACGCTTCAAAATGCGCCACACATTTTCGATGGGAGACAGGTCTGGACTGCAGGCGGGCCAGGAAAGTACCCGCACTCTTTTTTTACTACGCCACGCTGTTGTAACATGTGCTGAATGTGGCTTGGCATTGTCTTGCTGAAATAAGCAGGGGTGGGTGTCCATGAAAAAGACGGCGCTTAGATGGCAGCGTATGTTGTTCCAAAACCTGTATGTACCTTTCAGCATTAATGGTGCCTTCACAGATGTGTAAGTTACCCATGCCATTACAGGTGCTGGCTTTTGAATATTGCGGCGATAACAGTCTGGATGGTTCGCTTCCCCTTTGGTCCGGATGACACAATGTCGAATATTTCCAAAAACAATTTGAAATGTGGACTCGTCAGACCACATAACCCTTTTCCACTTTGCATCAGTCCATCTTAGATGATTAGATAGTACTTTATTTATTCCGTCAGGAGAGTTCCTTCAGGAAAATTAAAATTTTCAGCACAATCCCATTCAAGTTTAGACAAACATTACAGGGAGACAGAACAGGATTGCTGACGGGTCTGCCGGCTTCCAGCGCCCCTTAAAAAAAGATGAGATACAGGTAAACAAGGAGGGGGAATAGAAGATTAAAACAAAATTTAAAAAATCGGTCTTAGCCCGGGCCCTGGAGAGGAGGTGCAGACTGAGGCCAAGGGAAAAAACAACAACTCATAACCATGGTACACATCCCTCTTCCATGTGTGTAAGAGGGAAACATCAAACATCAAAGAACACAGAGGACATTAAAGACATTAAAGCAGCAGATACAACCAGACACTTCTACATACTAGCTATGAATAAAAAGTAAAAGAAACATATCCACTGTGGTGGCCTCTGGGGTGTTCCACGCCATCGTCCGCTGGGGTGGAGGGAGCATGGCCAGAGACAGGAGCAGACCCAACAAAGCAACCAAGATAGCCGACTCCATTTTCGGCCTGTGTCCATTCCGCATGGATGAGCGAGGATACGTCCAAGGTGACTGAGGTGTCCGACACCTGCTCACCCAGCCAAGACACCGCGAAGCCTCTCCGTCCCAGCGCTCAGTGCTAGCTCCGCAGCCCTGTCCCCTCATCCACACCTCCTCCAGTCCCTCCAAACCCTGCAGTCCTGTCCCCTCATCCGCACCTCCTCCAATCCCTCCAAACTCTGCAGTCCTGTCCCCTCATCCGCATCTCCGCCAGTCCCTCCAAACCGACTCCGGTGTGGCAGACACCCAGCAGCTGGTCTCCATGGCCAAAAGGCTCCCGGGAGGCAGATCCAGAAGTCCACAAAAAAAAGCACCACAGAGGTCACGAAAGTGGCACCCCTTGTCACACAGTCCCAAAGGGTCCCGGACCAAAAGGCAAAAAAATATAATAAGACATGAAAACAAGAGGGAAACACAAAAGGATGACACAAGAGCACAGAGCTCCTGCCTACAGCAGCCACTACAGCAGCGCCATCTTGAAAAAAAAAATCTCGGGCTTAGAGAAGCCGGCGGCGTTTCTGGATGTTGTTGATTAATGGCTTTCGCTTTGCATAGTAGAGCTTTTACTTGCACTTACAGAGGTAGCGACAAAATGTATTTAGTGACAGTGGTTTTCTGAGGTGTTCCTGAGCCCATGTGGTGATATCCTTTAGATATTGATGTCGGTTTTTGATACGGTGTATCAAAAATCCTGAACTTCAATCCTGAGGGATTCAAGTTCACGGTCTTTCAATGTTGGTTTCCAGCCATGTCGCTTACGTGGAGTGATTTCTCCAGATTCTCTGAACCCTTTGATGATATTATGGACCGTAGATGTTGAAATCCCTAAATGTCTTTGAGGAACATTGTTCTTAAACTGTTTGACTATTTGCTCATGCAGTGGTGGACAAAGGGGTGAACCTCGCCCCATCCTTTCTTGTGAAAGACTGAGCATTTTTTGGAAAGCTGTTTTTATACCCAATCATGGCACCCACCTGTTCCCAATTAGCCACCACACCTGTGGGGTGTTCCAAATAAGTGTTGAATCAGCATTCCTTAACTTTATTGGTATTTATTGCCACCTTTTCCAACTTCTTTGTCACGTGTTGATGGCATCAAATTCTAAAGTTAATGATTATTTGCAAAAAAAAATAACGTTTATCAGTTCGAACTTGAAATATGTTGTCTTTGTAGCATATTCAACTGAATATGGGTTGAAAATGATTTGCAAATCATTGTATTTTGTATATTTTTACACGTAACACAATTTCCCAACTCATGGAAACGAGGTTTGTAATTGATTTGGCCCACCCACAATGAAAAAAAACAAAAAACATCTTGTTTTTCATGAGCTATTTTGTAGTATTGTATGTCTGGGTGGTGGTCCTGCTTTGGAAGAAATGTGTACTCTTAGCTATTTAAAATAATATTTGGTTGTAATTGTGTAGCGACCTGTTCGCTTGTTGATGCGGATTTCATTCTCCCAGGGATGCAGATGGGCTTCGGACACAGCGTGCAGGTAGGAAATTAGTTATTTAAGCAATATAAATTAGAACGTTGACAAAACCAAAAGAGTTAGCATGGGAGCTAGAGAAAAAAAAGGCGCTTAGCATGGGAGTTAGCATAATCAAAAGGACCTAGCGTGGAAGCAAGCTGGTAGCAAGCAGGAACACAAAAGTCGTTACTTGTTGCGGGAAAAAAAATTAGGAGGCAAGACAGACTGACAGGAGAAGGCAGGCTAAATAATGACAGTAATCACCAAAACAGTTGTGTGTCCGGAACAAGTGGCAGGTGAAAATAATACTTAGCTATGGAAACCAACTGAGAAGTGCATAAACAAACTCAAAAGTCTAAACATAATATGATCCGGGAAGCGGATCATAACAGGACCCCCACCTTAAGGGACAGATTCAAGATGTCCAATGGAAAAACTTAACCCCCCCAACAGTTCATGAGTCAAGGGAGAGCGGAGGGAGGACATGTCCCCGAATCCCCCGGGGACAAGTCAGTTGGTGGCGGCGAATGGAACGCCGCTGCCGCAATTGTTGAGGCGGGCGACCTCGAAAAGGCCACATTGGTGGCCGCCAAAAAGGTGGGCGTGAGTGACGCCAAAAGTTCTGCAGCCGGAGAGTTCTAAGACAACGTCTTGGGTGTCGCTGCTGTTTGCGCCACAGGCGTCCATACACTTACCTCCGAGAGATCCGCTTGCAGGCCCCTGATTGCTGCTTGGCCAGCTTGAGGTCGCTGAGACATCGTGGTAGAATCAGGAGGCGGCGCCGTGGAAGCTGGAGGAAGCGCCGTCGTCGCCGTGGAAGAAGGCGGCGGAGCTATCGTCGCCATGGAAGCACAGGGCTGAGCGGTTGTCGCCGTGGAAGTAGGAGGTGGAGCTGTCGTCGCCGTGGAAGAAGAAGGCGGCGTTGCCGCCTTGGAAGCAGGGGGCGGCGGTGGCGTCTTGGAGGCAGGAGGCGGCGTCGTCGTCGTCGTCGCCGTCGCCGTGGAAGCAGGTGCTGGTGTGGAAACCAGCCTTGGAGCAGGTCCTGGTGTGGAAACCAGCCTTGGAGCAGGTGCTGGTGTGGAAACCAGACTTGGGGCAGGTACTGGTGTGGAAACCAGACTTGGAGCAGGTGCTGGTGTGGAAACCAGACTTGGAGCCGGTGCTAGTCGAAAGACTGGTGGTGGTGGCTGCGCCGGAGGTTGCGGCTTGGCTTGCCGAAATACTGGTGGTGGTGGCCGTGCCGGAGGTTGCGGCTTGGCTGGCCGAAAGACTGGTGGTGGTGTCCACGCCGGGGGGTGCGGCTTAGCTGGGCGCAGCTGTGCTACCTCCGTAGCACAGCTCCCAATACTATCCCCCTCCTCAAGAAGCGTATACCAGACGTGCTCCCTGTGGTCTGGAACTGTCCTTAAGGGTGGGTGGAGGGAGGTCAGGAGGGGGGTCGACTCCTCCCCTTTTGAATGTCCAAAAAATCTATTATGCTCCCGAATTGGCGGGGTGTTCTCTGCCACTTGGGAATGTTGCTCCAGTTCCAACTCAATCAGAACCTTCCGGTACCAATCATCAACCCAAGCACAACTGTATTTTTTGAGGTGTGTCTCGAACGATGGCTGAGTTGGAGCAGGAAGTCCAGTAGACAGGGGAGTGCTTGAGACATAGGGGGTGGTGCCAAAGTAATTGGGGGATGAGCTTGGAAGTCAGCAAGTGACTGGAACTGACTAGACCTATAATTGACAAAAATTCCTGATATTGTTTGATTTTAGCATAAGTCATTTGTGACTGGCTGAGAGGAAGAATTTACCGAATGTAAAAAAAATTATTCGTCGCTGACGTCATCACCGGTGGACGGGGTCACGTCATCCGCGACGGTCTCCAGCTGACTGATAGCCCATTCAGTGAAGTGTTTGGCAAGATGAGTGATGGGATTACCAAACATTTGAGGAGGGGAATCCTGGGCTGCCTGTTGCTGGCTGTGTTCTGGAGGGAGAAGTCGCAATGTTGGAGCGTCACTGTCGCGAGGCAAAGCCCTCTTGTGCGACTTCCGCCTTCGCTGACGCGTGCGAGCTTGCTGGGAGCGAACATCACCGGGCCAGACGGAGTCGATCGGGACCAGAAACCCTACAGGTCCCCACATCATATCTTCATCTAGCGCACAGCGGAGCGTCTCTGCCTCCATCGCTCGAAGGACAAGCCACGTACCTTCATCAACTTCTTCCACACCCGCAGCGAGAGAACTTCTTCTTGCTTGCTTTCTACTGCAACGACCTGATTGCATGGTGATGCGGATTTCGTTCTCCAAGGGATGCAGACGGGCTTTGGACACAGCGTGCAGGTAGGAAATTATTTATTTAAGCAATAAGCAATATAAATCAGAACTTTGACAAAACCAAAAGAGCTAGCATGGGAGCTAGAAAACAAAAGGCGATTAGCATAGGAGCTAGCATAAACAAAAGGATCTAGCGGCAGACAAACTTCTTCACGGTAGATGAAAATGTGATTGCTGTTGTTGTGTGTTGTTACCGCGCTGGGAGGACGTTAATGAAACTGCCTAACAATAAATCCACATATGAAACCAAAAACTCACCCTCAATCATTCTACAGTTATAACGTCATTGGGCAGACACGCTGTGTACTGTATATTGTGGGAAAGCGGACGTGAAAACAGGCTGTCCTCACTCAGGTCTGCATAGAGACCACTTCCCCTCCAGCTCCACATGAATTTAAGGAAATTTTAGGGGAAAAAAATTGTCCCGGGAGGTTTTCAGGAGAGGCGCTGAATTTCGGGAGTCTCCCGGAAAATCCGGGAGGGTTGGCAAGTATGGGCCTACCTGTCGGTCGTTTTTTTCTTAATAATGAGCTCACAAGACCCTCGGTTCCCGTGAATGTCAATCAAGTGACATTTTGGTGAAGATTGATGATCCATCAGTTGTAGGTCTATTTTTGTAACGCCTGGCTGGCGATTGACTGACACACTTTCCGCCACCCACGTAATGGCCACACATTGTTAGACATCATACACATTGTTAGTTGTCATACCCATTGTTAGTCATCATATCCATTGTTAGTCTTCATACCCATTGTTACTAGTCATACCCATTGTTAGTTGTCAAGGATGTCGATAAGCCACACGGAAGTAATATGTAAACAATGTCAATAATTAAATGAACCATCTGTGGCTGCGAAGTAAACTCTAGTAAGGTTGTAAATACTGTATAGAGTAGGCTAACCTATGTGGTTCCTGTGGATGTGAACACAATTACTGTAGGGACTAATTAACATAGTGACTGAAACACACGTAGTAATGTGTAAAAATTGTCAATAAGTACATGAACCATCTGTGGCTGTGAAGTGAACACTCGTAAGGTTGTAAATACTGTATAGAGTAGGCTAACCTATGGGGTTCCTGTGGATGTGAACACAATTACTGTAGGGACTAATTAACATAGTGACTGAAACACACGTAGTAATGTGTAAAAATTGTCAATAAGTACATGAACCATCTGTGGCTGTGAAGTGAACACTCGTAAGGTTGTAAATACTGTATAGAGTAGGCTAACCCATGTGGTTCCTGTAGATGTCAACACAATTACTGTAGTGACTAAATTACATAGAGCCTGAGACAGATGAAATCATTTGTAAATAATGTTAATAAGTAGATGAACTATTTGTGGCTATAAAGTGAACACTAGTAAGGTTGTAAATACTGTATAGAGTAGGCTAACCCATGTGGTTTCTCTAGGTGGGAACATAATTACTGTAGTGACTAAATAACATGGTGACTATACAAGACAAAGTTATGTGTAAATAATGTCAATAACGAGATGAATCATCTCTGGCTGTGAAGTGAACACTAGTAATGTTGTAAATACTGTATAGAGTAGGCTAACCTATGTGGTTCCTGTGGATGTGAACACAATTACTGTAGGGACTAATTAACATAGTGACTGAAACACACGTAGTAATGTGTAAAAATTGTCAATAAGTACATGAACCATCTGTGGCTGTGAAGTGAACACTCGTAAGGTTGTAAATACTGTATAGAGTAGGCTAACCCATGTGGTTCCTGTAGATGTCAACACAATTACTGTAGTGACTAAATTACATAGAGCCTGAGACAGATGAAATCATTTGTAAATAATGTTAATAAGTAGATGAACTATTTGTGGCTATAAAGTGAACACTAGTAAGGTTGTAAATACTGTATAGAGTAGGCTAACCCATGTGGTTTCTCTAGATGGGAACACAATTACTGTAGTGACTAAATAACATGGTGACTATACAAGACAAAGTTATGTGTAAATAATGTAAAACAACGAGATGAATCATCTGTGGCTGTGAAATGAACACTAGTAATGTTGTAAATACTGTATAGAGTAGGCTAACCTATGTGGTTCCTGTGGATGTGAACACAATTACTGTAGGGACTAATTAACATAGTGACTGAAACACACGTAGTAATGTATAAAAATTGTCAATAAGTACATGAACCATCTGTGGCTGTGAAGTGAACACTCGTAAGGTTGTAAATACTGTATAGAGTAGGCTAACCTATGTGGTTCCTGTGGATGTGAACACAATTACTGTAGGGACTAATTAACATAGTGACTGAAACACACGTAGTAATGTGTAAAAATTGTCAATAAGTACATGAACCATCTGTGGCTGTGAAGTGAACACTCGTAAGGTTTTAAATACTGTATAGAGTAGGCTAACCCATGTGGTTCCTGTAGATGTCAACACAATTACTGTTGTGACTACATTACATAGAGCCTGAGACAGATGAAATCATTTGTAAATAATGTTAATAAGTAGATGAACTATTTGTGGCTATAAAGTGAACACTAGTAAGGTTGTAAATACTGTATAGAGTAGGCTAACCCATGTGGTTTCTCTAGATGGGAACACAATTACTGTAGTGACTAAATAACATAGTGACTATACAAGACAAATTTATGTGTAAATAATGTCAATAACGAGATGAATCATCTGTGGCTGTGAAGTGAACACTAGTAATGTTGTAAATGCTATATAGCGTAGGCTATCCTATGTGGTTCCTGTGGATGTGAACACAATTACTGTAGGGACTAAATAACATAGTGACTGAAACATTCATAGTGGTTTATTTGGATCATTGGGCTATGCGTTTATGTTGTTGGTCTTTTTCAATTCTTTAAACACTAAAAAAATCTTAAAATTGTGATTTTCTTTGCTAATTTATGCATGTTCAATTGCTGAAAAAAACAGGAGCTTTAGGAACTAACGCTAGTTAGTTCAAATCACTTGCCTCGTTTAGCATCAACATTGGCATTTTTAAATCTGCGAAAATTGGTTAAAAAAAAGATGGGATTTCTTTACATCGCAATAACTCGCTATCTACTTAATTATATATAATTTTAGAATATATATAGCAAAACCCACAAGAAGGGAAGGGGTCGCAGATGTGGGGACCCCCTTCCTGGGTGTCCAGTTGCAATGGATGCCAAGTGGGTGCAGTTTATTCAAATTATTCATGGTAATGCAAGAGTCTAGACCAGGGGTCCCCAAAAATCATTATTTTTGTATTCATGTTTTAATTATTATCTTTTAAAGAATGTCCTTGCGAATCCATGTTTTACCGCGTGCTACTCTTAGTGCCTCTTAGCCGCAAATCATATTGTCAAAAATTCATTTTGCCGCCATCTTGGGATCACGGGGCATTCAATCAATCGCAACTGGACTGTTGGGTTTACTAAGAAGACTTTGTGTCTCTCATCCGAGTAGACGTCATCAGTTCTTGATCATTGAATTAGATTGTCACATCTGGCCGTATACTTAGATTGGTCACATATAGTCTTAGAATTGAATTTGTCACATCTAGTCCTAGACTTATATTGGTCAGATCTAGTCTTAGACTTAGATTGGTCGGATGTAGTCCTGAATTTAGATTGGTCATATCTAGTCATAGACTTAGATCGGTCACATCTAGTCTTAGACTAAGGCTGGTCACATCTAGTCTTAGACTTAGATTGGTCACATCTTGACTTAGACTTTGATTGGTTGGATCGAGTTTTAAACATAGATTGGTCACATCTAGTGTTAGACAGACTAGTCACATCTGGTCTTAGACTTAGATTGGTCACATCTGGTCTTACACTCAGATTGTTCACATCTCGTCTTGGACTTAGATTGGTCACATCTAGTCTTAGACTTGGATTGGTCAGATTTAGTCTAAGACTTAGATTGGTCACATAAATGATAAATGATAAATGGGTTGTACTTGTATAGCGCTTTTCTACCTTCAAGGTACTCAAAGCGCTTTGACACTACTTCCACATTTACCCATTCACACACACATTCACACACTGATGGAGGAAGCTGCCATGCAAGGCGTCAACCGGCACCCATCAGGAGCAAGGGTGAAGTGTCTTGCTCAGGACACAACGGACGTGACGAGGTTGGTACTAGGTGGGATTTGAACCAGGGACCCTCGGGTTGCGCTCGGACACTCTCCCACTGCGCCACGCTGTCCCTAGTCTTACACTTATATTGATTGATCACATCTGGTCTAAGACTTAGATTGGTCACATCCAGTCTTAGACTTCGATTGGTCACATCTAGTCCTGGACTTAGATTAGTCACATCTAGTCTTAGACTTAGATTGGTCACATCTAGTGTTAGATCGGTCACGTGTCGTCTTAGACTTGCATTAGTCACATCCAGTCTTAGACTTGTACCAAAACCCCATATATGTTGACTCCAAAACCATGAGGGTGTGTCTGGGCAAAAATGGTTCCACCCTATCACAGTGAGAAGAACAACTGTTGAGATGCAAACAATCCTAACTGTCAAAGCCAATGGGAGTTGTTGAAGTGTGATTTCCCCTCGTTAGCACTGAGGTATCGTGTGGCAGAACCATCGCTGTAAATCGACTACTATCAGTCCAAAATAGTTGGAATAGCCCATGTAAGCATTCAATTCAGTTTTAAACAAATGGCACAGATGGCATTCTGGTCACCTTCTGTGAGCAGAATGTTTCTAACTCATGTTATTTTTTTGGAATCTACATTACCGTCTTTTAAGAATGATTGAAAGGACAATGTTGTATGTGGGAGACATGTGGTGTCGCAGACCACCTCCTTTGTTCAGGGATGGTTTTTCAACCTTGACATAGATGGCTTCCCTCACTCCTTTTTTGTACCATCCGTCCTCCTTGTCCGGAATGGGTACATGTTTGTTGTCAAAGGAGTACTCTATCTCCCTAAGGTGTAGGTAGACAGCCAATTCTAGACCTGGAGAGTATGCCCATCTGTGCTGTGCCATGTGTCGCCTTAATGGTTGTTTTGTTTTCCCAATATATGAATCATTTCATCCATCATTACACTGGATAGCATACACCAGATTTTTTGTGTGGGTGTTGGGCGTCCGGTTTCTAGGATGCACTAATCTCTGTCTCAGGGTGGTGCCTGCTTTGAAGTCTACTGGGTGGTTTTGGTTCAAAAATCTTCTGAGTTTCTCGGATAAACCTGATACATATGGAATGTTGATATTTTTGTGTTTGTCACCTTGTTTCTCCCCGGTCCAGCATGTTCTTGTTATTTCTGGAGATGGATGCACTTTACAAAACGACCAGCTGGGACGACAACAGTTTTTGAAGGCTGCCCTCAAATTCCTAAACTCTTTGTCTTTGGCCTGTGGGATGCTAGTAAAATTAGCAGTTATGTATTGTAGGGTTCTGATATTGCCCAGTTTTTGTTCCAGTGGGTAATGTGAGTCAAACAGCACGTATCGATCAATATGTGTGGGTTTTCAGTAAACCCCGACATGGAGGCCCCTCTTTTCTCCAATGTGTACATCACTAGGGGATTATGTTTTGGTTTTTTTGTCCGGCCAATGCAAAAGCGCCCGAAAAAAACTTCACTCACTGATATTTTGTTTCCTATCGTCCGAGGTCACGGGATTATGATTTTGAAACCTCAACACCGTTCCAGGGCAGCACGGTGGAAGAGGGGTTAGTGCATGTCCCTCACAATACAAAGGTCCTGAGTAGTTAGGCTTCAATCCCGGGCTCGAGATCTTTCTGTGTGGAGTTTGCATGTTCTCCTCGTGACTGCGTGGGTTCCCTCAGGGTACTCTGGCATTCTTCCACCTCCAAAGACATGCACCTGGGGATAGTTCGATTGGTAACACTAAATGGTCCCTATTGTGTGAATGTTAGTGTGAATGACATCTGTCTATCTGTGTTGGCCCTGCGATGAGGTGGCAACTTGTCCAGGGTGTATCCAGCTCCCGCCTGAATGCAGCTGAGCTAGGCTCCAGCAACCCCCGCGACCCCAAATGGGACAAGTGGTAGAAAATGGATGGATTGATGGAATACCGATCCATCCATAACATTGATTGACATCGGGATTGTGGATACCTTTGAAAACATCCTAGCTGGAACTACAAACCCTGTTTCCATATGAGTTGGGAAATTGTGTTAGATGTAAATATAAACAGAATACATCCATAAATCCATTTTCTACCGCTTATTCCCTTTTGGGGTCGCGGGGGTCGCTGGCTTTGCAAATCCTTTTCAACCCATATTAAATTGAATGCACTACAAAGACAAGATATTTAATGTTAAAACTCATAAACTTTTTTTTTTTTTGCAAATAATAATTAACCTAGGAATTTCTCTGAGTTGCCTCCTTACCGTGGTAGAGGAGTTTGCGTGTCCCAATGATCCTAGGAGCTATGTTGTCCGGGGGCTTTAAGCCCCCTGGTAGGGTCTCCCAAGGCAAATTGGTCCTAGGTGAGGGACCAGACAAAGAGCAGCTCGAAGACCTCTATGAAAAGTAAAAACAAAGGACCCAGATTTCCCCCGCCCGGACGCGGGTTACCGGGGCCCCCCTCTGGAGCCAGACCCGGAGGTGGGGCACGATGGTGAGCGCCTGGTGGCCGGGCCGGGCTTGTACCCATGGGGCCCGGCCGGGCACAGCCAGAAGAGGCAACGTGGGTCCCCCCTCCAATGGGCTGGCTCACCACCCATAGCAGGGGCCATGGAGGTCAGGTGTAATGTGAGCCGAGCGGCAGCCGAAGGCAGAGCTCTTGGCGGTCCGATCCTCGGCTACATAAGCTTGCTCTTGGGACGTGGAACGTCACCTCACTGGGGGGTAAGGCGCCTGAGCTAGTGCGCGAAGTAGAGAAATTCCGTCTGGATGTAGTCGGACTCACTTCGACGCACAGCAAGGGCTCTGGAACCACTTCTCTTGAAAGGGGCTGGACTCTCTTTCACTCTGGCGTGGCCGGCAGTGAGAGGCGACGGGCTGGGGTGGCAATTTTCGTTACCCCCCGGCTCAAAGCCTGCACGTTGGAGTTCAACCCAGTGGACGAAAGGGTAGCCTCCCTCCGCCTTCGGGTGGGGGGACGGGTCCTGACTGTTGTTTGTGATTACGCACCAAACAACAGTTCAGAGTACCCACCCTTTTTGGGTACACTCGAGGGAGTACTGGAGAGTGCTCCCTCGGGTGATTCCCTTGTTCTGCTGGGGGACTTCAACGCTCATGTTGGTAACGACAGTGAAACCTGGAGAGGCGTGATTGGGAAGAATGGCCGCCCGGATTTGAACCCGAGTGGTGTTTTGTTATTGGACGTTCGTGCTCGTCACAGTTTGTCCATGACAAACACCATGTTCAAACATAAGGGTGTCCATATGCGCACTTGGCACCAGGACACCCTAGGCCGCAGTTCCATGATCGACTTTGTAGTCGTGTCATCAGATTTGCGGCCTCATGTTTTGGACACTCGGGTAAAGAGAGGGGCGGAGCTTTCTACCGATCACCACCTGGTGGTGAGTTGGCTGCGATGGTGGGGGAGGATACCGAACACACCTGGCAGGCCCAAACGCATTGAGAGGGTTTGCTGGGAACATCTGGCAGAGTCTCCTGCCAGAGAAAGTTTCAATTCCCACCTCCGGAGGAACTTTGAACATGTCACGAGGGAGGTGCTGGACATTGAGTCCAAGTGGACCATGTTCCGCACTTCTATTGTCGAGGCGGCTGATCGGAGCTGTGGTCGCAAGGTAGTTGGTGCTTGTCGTGGCGGTAATCCTAGAACCGATGCCGTCAAGCTGAAGAAGGAGTCCTATCGGGTTCTTTTGGCTCATAGGACTCCAGAGGCAGTGGACAGGTACCAACAGGCCAAGCGGTGTGCAACTTCAGCTGTCGCAGAGGCAAAAACTCGGACATGGGAAGAGTTTGGGGAGGCCATGGAAAATGACTTCCGGATGGCTTCGAAGGGATTCTGGACTACCATCCGCCGCCTCAGGAAGGGGAAGCAGTGCACTGTCAACACCGTGTATGGTGCGGATGGTTTTCTGCTGACCTCAACTGCAGATGTTGTGGATAGGTGGAAGGAATACTTCGAAGACCTCGTCAATCCCACCAAAACGTCTTCCTATGACAAAGCAGTGCCTGGGGAATCTGTGGTGGACTCTCCTATGTCTGGGGCTGAGGTTTCTGAGGTAGTTAAAAAGCTCCTCGGTGGCAAGGCCCCAGGGTGGATGAGATCCGCCTGGAGTTCCTTAAGGCTCTGGATGCTGTGGGGCTGTCTTGGTTGAAAAGACTCTGCAGCATCGCGTGGACATCGGGGGCGGTACCTCTGGATTGGCAGTCCGGGGTGGTGGTCCCTCTCTTTAAGAAGGGGGACCGCAGGGTGTGTTCCAAATATCGTGGGATCACAGTCTTTAGCCTTCCAGGTAAGGTTTATTCAGGTGTACTGGAGAGGAGGCTACGCCGGATAGTCGAACCTCGGATTCAGGAAGAACAGTGTGGTTTTCGTCCTGGTCGTGGAAATGTGGCCCAGCTCTATACTCTCGGCAGGGTTCTTGAAGGGGCATGGGAGTTAGCCCAACCAGTCTACTTGTGCTTTGTGGACTTGGAGAAGGCATTCTACTGTGTTCTTCGGGGAGTCTTGTGGGGAGTGCTCAGAGAGTATGGGGTATCGGACTGTCTTATTGTGGCAGTCCGCTCCCTGTACGATCGGTGTCAGAGCTTGGTCCACATTGCCGGCAGTAAGTCGGACACGTTTCCAGTGAGGGTTGGACTCCGCCAAGGCTGCCCTTTGTCACCGATTCTGTTCATAACTTTTATGGACAGAATTTCTAGGCGCAGTCAAGGTGTTGAGGGGTTCCGGTTTGGTGGCCGCGGGATTAGGTCTCTGCTTTTGGCAGATGATGTGGTCCTGATGGCTTCATCTGGGCGGGATCTTCAGCTCTCTCTGGATAGGTTCGCAGCCGAGTGTGAAGCGACCCGAATGAGAATCAGCACCTCCAAATCCGAGTCCATGGTTCTCTCCCGGAAAAGGGTGGAGTGCCATCTCCGGGTTAGGGAGGAGAACCTGCCCCAAGTGGAGGAGTTCAAGTACCTAGGAGTCTTGTTCACGAGTGGGGGAGGAGTGGATCATGAGATCGACAGGCGGATCGGTGCGGCGTCTTCAGTAATGCGGACCCTGTACCAATCCGTTGTGCTGAAGAAGGAGCTGAGCCGGAAGGCAAAGCTCTCAATTTACCAGTCGATCTACGTTCCCATCCTCACCTATGGTCATGAGCTTTGGGTCAGGACCGAAAGGATAAGATCACGGGTGCAAGCGGCCGAAATGAGTTTCCTCCGCCATGTGGCGGGGCTCTCCCTTAGAGATTGGGTGAGAAGCTCTGTCATCCGGGAGGAACTCAAAGTAAAGCCGCTGCTCCTCCACATGGAGAGGAGCCAGATGAGGTGGTTCGGGCATCTGGTCAGGATGCCACCCGAACACCTCCCGAGGGAGGTGTTTAGGTCACGTCCAACCGGTAGGAGGCCACGGGGAAGACCCATGACACGTTGGGAAGACTATGTCTCCCGGCTGGCCTGGGAACGCCTCGGGACCCCCCGGGAAGAGCTAGACGAAGTGGCTGGGGAGAGGGTAGTCTGGGCTTCCCTGCTTAGGCTGCTACCCCCGCGACCCGACCTCGGATAAGCGGAAAAAGATGGATGGATGGATGGAATTTCATGGCTGCAACAAGTGCCTAAGTAGTTGGGAAAGGGCATATTCACCACTGAGTTACATCACCTTTTCTTCTTACAACACTCAATAAACGTTTAGGAACTGAGGAAACTAATTGTTGACGCTTTGAAAGTGGAATTCTTTCCCATTTTTGTTTTATGTAGAGCTTTAGTCGTTCAACAGTCCGGGGTCTCCGCTGTCGTATTTTACGCTTCAAAATGCGCCAAACATTTTTGATGGGAGACAGGTCTGGACTGCAGGCGGGCCCGGAAAGTACCCACGCTCTTTTTTTACGAAACCACGCTGTTGAAACACGTGGCTTGGGATTTTCTTGCTGAAATAAGCAGGGGCGTTAGTGATAATGTTGCTTGGATGACAACATATGTTGCTCCAAAACCTGTATGGACCATTCAGCATTAATGGTGCCTTCCCAGATGTGTAAATTACCCATGCCTTGGGCACTAATACACCTCCATACCACCACAGATGCTGGCGTTTGAACTTCACACCTATAAGAATCCGGGTGGTTATTTTCTTCTTTGTTCTGGAGGACACCACGTCCACAGTTTCCAAATATAATTTGAAATGTGGACTCGTCAGACCCCAGAACACCTTTCCACTTTGCATCAGTCCATCTTAGATGAGCTCGGGCCCAGGATTGCCAGCAGCGTTCCTTGGAGTTGTTGATTAATGTGTTTTGCTTGGCATAGCAGAATTTTAACTTGTACTTACAGATGTAGCAACCAACTGTAGTTACTGACAGTGGTTTTATGAAGTGTTCCTGAGTCCATGTGGTGATATCCTTTACACACTGATGTCTGTTTTTGATACAGTACCGCCTGAGGGATCAACGGTCTGTAATATCATCACTTACGTGCAGTGATTTTTCCAGATTCTCCGAACCTTTTGATGATTTGACGGACCGTAGAAGGTAAAATCCCTAAATTCCTTGCAATAGCTTGTTGAGAAATGTTGTTCTAAAACTGTTTCTACAATTTGCTTAAAAATTTGTGACCCTCGCCTCATCCGTTTTTGTGAATTACTTAGCATTTCATGGAATCAGCTTTTATACCCAATCATGGCACCCAACTGTTCCCAATTAGCCTGGACACCAGTGGGAAGTTCCAAATAAGTGTTTGATGGGCATTCCTCAACTTTATCAGTATTTATTGCCACCTTTCCGAACTTCTTTGTCACGTGTTGCTGGCATGAAATTCTAAAGTTAATGATTATTTGCCCCGCGACCCCAAACGAAAGAAGCAGTAGAAAATAGATGGATGGATGGTTATTTGCAAAAGAAAAAAAAAAAAAGTTTATCAGTTTAAACATCAAATATGTTGTCTTTGTAGCATATTCAACTGAATATGGGTTGAAAATGATTTGCAAATAATTGTATTTTGTGTATGTTTACATCTAACACAATTTCCCAACTCATATGGAAACGGGATATGTAAAATCCTACCGGCCACTGGTTTTTGATAAATAAAAAATGGTAAATGGTTGTACTTGTGTAGTGCTTTTCCACCCCTTTTTAAGGAGCCCAAAGTGCTTTGACAGTATTTCCACATTCACCCATTCACACAC